>NW_009619812.1:0-27334 GCF_000690535.1 Cariama cristata
ATTTATACACATATATAATATAGATCTCAGTTTGACATATAAACTGGCTCAATGTGTGATCTTTTTGCTGTATAGGTATATGCCAAACTCCAAATAGATTGTTAATACTTTTCGTTTTTGGCAGTCTCCTGCAGACATGTGAATGCAGAGAGTAAACTCTGAATGTATCACTTTGTGCCTGCACCTGTCTTGCTGGCATTAAGAGACCTTTTGTACAGCACAGACAGAGGGCTGAAGAGGCAGCTGGGACTGGGTCCCTCGTGCTGAGCACAGAACATGACAAAGAACAGTAGGAAAGTCCATACCCTACAGAAGCAGCAGTACAAATGTACCAGAGACAGATGAGAAGCAGAAGCGAACAGAATAGCAAAGTGAGCTACTTCTGGAAATCATTTTCCAGTTAGCCAGACCCCTTCAGCAGTCTCCAGTTGCAAAAAAGGCTTCGCTTGAAAAGTTTATCCATTGCAATCTTCTGAATACTTACTCTTAAGACTTTAACGTCTTAGATACATGTGAGCCAGATGTAAAGGAAATGAGATTAAACTTTCCTGATCTTTGTCTTTGGGCAATTAAATCATCTAGCAAAAATCAGAAAATGCATGTGTCTTTGTAGTCTTTTGTGTGCCTGTGCCTAGGCAATTTTGAAACTTTTTCTCCCAAATATTTGAATGAAAAAAGTCACCCAAAAGTAAACCTTTCTGGTGAAAATCTTTGGTTTCAACAAATTACCCCTTAAAAAAAAAAGCTACCTGTAATTCCTGACTAGTTTAAGTAAGGATGTTAAAGGGAACGTTTTTAACGTCTTACATCAGTATGTCAGGTTCAAGCAATAGCTTCAGACTGTCTAAGATTGTTTCAAAGCTTTGTGGCTGGTTTTAGAACGAATTGGATTAATTTTTCCCTGCATTTATTTCTTGGAGAATTCCAATGAGAAAGAAAATGATTGAAACTTTTTCCATGAGTGGCACTTTGGTCCATTTCTTTTTCAGATATGTTAGTGTTTGATACAGGCATAAATCTAGCTGTTCCCCATTCATAACAGACATTGCAGCATGCCTTCCTCGCTTGTATGGTGCAGCTCCACCCTTTAGGTTTGAATTGGGTCCATCTTGTGTTCAACTGGGAACAAATCCAAGTCTATCCAAAATGGAAATGCAGCAAAGTGAGAAGTAGAACAAAACCTGCTGGAGAGGAGTGACTGGAAGAGTGGAGACATTGAGAAACACACACAGGCAACTAGAGAAAGTCATTAAACAGCACAGAGTTAAAGTATAGGGAATGTAATCAATTGTAATATATTAATGAAGTAAAAAGCACATCAAGGTGATTGATTCATTAGAGACTTGTCTTCTACTGCTGTTTAGCTAGTGGAGTATTGTTTGGGTTTTTTTCCATCTAATGTAACTGTGTTGCTCGAAGAGGCTTTTGAGAAGAATTTTCAGAAGAATTTGTTTTGGAACAAAATTGCTATCATAATATAGTTTTTCCTTCTTAAACCACTTGGAATACACAAATGCTGTATATAGTGCAGGAAAATAGGAGGAAAAGGAATTACATCAGAGAATCATAGAATGGTTTGGAATGGAAGGGACCTTAAAGATCATCTAGCTCCAACCCCCCTGCCATAGGCAGGGACACCTTCCACTAGACCAGGTTGCTCCCCATCCCACCCGGCCTTGAACCCTTCCATGAAAGATTCTGTGGTGGCCATGAAAGGTTCTCTTTCTCCAGAAGGTCTTGCACCCAGTCTGTGCTAAGCTGAATTGAATTTTGATAATTTTAATGTATGGAATAGGAATCTGAATGGGATTATTGGAGAGGTATATAAGGGATCTTTCCCTCACTTAACTGGTAGATGGCTGCAGCTGATGCTGAGATATGGGACTGTTGAGCTTTCAGGTAACTGGTATTGTACTCACCAATGATCAGGGCTTTTGAGCATGGTGTTAGCGCTGCCACTGCTGGCATGGTGACCCTTTCAGTCAAGCCTGGTTCTCTGGGAAGGGAAGTATTGGAAGACCAAGTGATCAGTGACAGGGATCCCAGTGTGGCTGTGTGAGCTGACCTAATAGCACGTCATCGAGGTTGAAATAGTAGTGTAGGGTGAACAGAGATGAGGACAATAAAACTCTGAATGACACACATGCAAAGAGTAGGTCTGAGCAATGACAAAACATGAAAAAAGTACATCTTAAGGCAACTTTATACTTTGCTAGCCATGGACATACCGTAGCCTGATCGTAGTCAAAACAGGTGGAGGGCAGCTGTGAACAGCATTGTGCATGAGAGTATGGACAGCAATATTTTCATGGGTCAGTTTCTGGGTGCTGGTGTCTGTGGTAGGATTTTTAAAAGAGCCTAAGGTCTGGGAAATGTTTGAGCAGTTTTCTCTTTTTCTTTTTTTACATTGCCACAACTCTGGGGGTGCATGCCATTTTATGGAGCAAATGTGCTTTGCATCAAGACAACTTACCAGTCTGGAAGATTAAGCTGTGGTGGTGTGAGTACCTTTAATGTGAGAGGAATTGCATCCCACACATGAGGGTTTTACTCTGCTGAGGCACAAAGCAGAATCACTTGGTTTTGTTTGGTTTTTAGGTTTTTTGCTTTGGTTTGGTTTAGGTTTTTTTTTTGGGAGAGTGTTTTTTGAGAAAGAAGAAACAAAGGCAGGTTCCAAAAGAGAAAGTGAAATCTAGGTTAAGGCAAACATGGGTCTACTTGCTTGCTGTTTTGATTCCAGGAAAGACACTTCACAGAAACTCAGTTTCAATCTCTCTGTAGTACCTGTTGTGTTTTGTTTTGTGGTGGTATCCATAAGGATTTATTCATGTTCCCAGTGAGACCTATTATTTCCCCCATTATAAGGTGACATGTAATACAAGAGTGCCTAATCCCCTTAATTCATACTCATTTTTTAGGCCCCTCTGTGAATGTCCTCTACCTGTAGAACACCACAGTACCCTATAGCACAGTGGAAATTACCACAGATGGTAGTATAATATGTAAAATTTCACTTGTAGCTTCATGTTGTTCCCTTATTTGCCCCAAATTAGTCAGAACAGCAGATGCTCCCTAGTCCCATCCCTATCCTATCAGTACCAGCTGGCTGGACAGACCGAGCTCTAATGACTCCAGGCCAAACTTCAGTTGCCTCTGAAGTGTACGTAGGTGCTTGTCCCAGACAAAGGGGGAAGGGTTGGCAGTTGAGAAGCTGAAGAAACAAGTGAGCTTTCTCACCACACTCTGGAGTTGCTCTCATATTCAGAGAAAGCCAAAGACTAACAATGAAACAGAAAGGAAGCAAGGGAGGGATATGCGTGTGGGTAGTGGGTGCAAAGCTTTCTTCCAGCTCTCCGCTGAGCCATGACCTGGTTTCTCCAAGGAGCTGCCTGCTGTTTTCTTATTTTCGAAGCAAGTTCCTGAGACAATGCTTTGCATGCCAAACAGGGTCAGCCACTCAGATAGGAAGGGTTCTGAACTGGACATGCACTCACCTTTCCATCTTCTCTAGCACCTTGACCGCTCCTTTTTTTTTTTTTCTTATTTTCCTGCTGTTTTCCCTTTCCTTGTTCAGAATGGGGAAACAAAATTAGTTCTAACGTGCATAGAGAAAAGAAGTGGAACTTTCAGGGGTCTTGGGTGAAATTTATTACAGTGAGTGCTGGATGCTAACTTTTAATGGTTATTGCTATCTTGACAGAATCCAAGAAGAAGAAAAAGGAAGGCAAGAAACAAGAGAAGATGCTGGATTAATGGAACCAACTTGAGCAATGTGAGAAACGGACATCAGCAAACACTATTGGTTAACAGTTTCATTTATAACTAGGCATTTTATCCTAAAATTATTTATAGCTTAATGGTACTGTAGAAGGAAACAAACAAACACAGAAAAAAAAAATCCTTTTTTTATTACTTTAGTGTTTTTAATGTATAACCCTAACAACAATTTTTAGAGGCCTGTAATAAAGGACTCCAAACTCATTTAGAAAATTATGTTTATTGTATATTGAACAATGTAGAAGTTTTAAAAATATTTTTTTTTCTCAAGTCTTGCCATAGGTCTCAATCTGGTAATTGCTCCATGCAAGCAAAGCCTGTGTGGAGCTCCACTGAAGCCAGTGGTGTCCTGTGTGAACATAGGAGTCTGGCTGGATGAAATTATATTTAAGATTGGGACCTTATATCTGAAAAAAATCCAGACTTGTTCTTAAGTTCATATTACATCTGGATAACTGTGTGAAATTATTTGTTTAAGGAAAGGATGGGGGCATTTTGTTGAGTATTTACAGGCATAGAATTTTTTTGGATGTGTAGTGAATGTTCATTCCAAAATGCCACCATCTCCAGGTAAAAACCAGTAGCACTCCTATCCTTGGCCATATTTTGGATGTTGGCAGTAAAAATTCTGAAATCTTTCAACAGTCGGACATAGAAGAGTCCTAATTTTTCATGATTTTCTAGCAATGATTTTTCTAAGTGAAATGATAGCAAAACTTTCCATTTTTTTTAGCATATCAGTGCTGATGAATGGTAGTGTCCTCTGTTTTACCTGTAAAAGGTGAAAAATGCTTTCTTTTTATTTGTTTATTTTGCAGAAGGGAGAATATCCTTTTCACAAAAATCTGGTTGAAATTGTTGCACTTCTCCCTGATCCAATTCCCTTTTGTATCAGTGGGAATCTTCCTGTTGATTTTAATTATAGCTGGTTGAAAAGTAGTATGTCTGGTGGGAAGTAACAGAAGAAATCTGTTTGGAAACTGCCTGAGATAGTTCGTATTTTTACCAAAAAAGGGACAATTTGTGGAACTTGAAACCAATAGGAATAAAATTTATTTTTGTTTCTCTGTTAGTAAAGCAGAAGGGAAATATAAAACCAGTACCTTTTGCTGTCTTCCATTTTTATATATGCAAGAAGACCTTGGAAAATCTCAGTAAAAAAAAATAGTTCTGTGATTTTTTAATTGTTTTTAAATGATCTGCAGGGAAAAAAAAAGAAAAATTATAACCAGCTGGTTTTCAGTTTGATCTATTTTATCTGTTTTAAATGATAACAAGTCCTGAGAAAAGTCACAAAGTAGAAAAAAGATCTGACAAAGGGCTGATCTGTCCCCAGGTAAAGGGTTAACAAACTAAACAACCAGCAGACCAGACTTTTAGTGGAAGCATAAGGGATTTCAGTGCCCAAATTAATTTCAAAATCATTGCTTTTAAATTCTAAATCTTAAAATTCAACCACAAGAAGTCAGCTTTCCCATTTGTATACGCTGCAGGCTTGCCTGCTAGTCAAGAGGAATAGTCTCCTTTGTACTCCTGAAGGTATCCACTGACTTCAGTGAAGCTGCAGCAGGGTGTGTTCATCTGAGTAAATCCCATTGCTCTCTTGGGATTAGCTTGTAGACAAGCAGAGAGTCTTTTTCCAAGCTAACATTATTACCCCTTTTCTATGCAAAAAATTTGTAACAATTGTAGAGCTTGCCCTCTTTATGTCTCACATGGAGGGTATGGCTGATCTGAACTCACAGTGAGGCAAGTCCTTCTGTAGACATTCCCAAAGCCTTTTGAAGCCAGCTAGCCAAGGCTACACATAGCTCAAGGTAGACTAGCCACACAATTATTTCCCAGACTTCATGGGTGTGTTTTGCAGTCTGTGTTGATGTCCTTGTTATTTTGACTACACTGTTAGACATACCTGAGCCAGTCCTATAGTTAAAAATGTCCCCAGCATGTGGTGGATGTGCAATGACCAAATCCAAAATCATAAAGGCTTATATTTGGGTGGTTCTGGGTGCTATTTGGTTTGTTCATGGTCTAATCAGGTCTACCTATGCTTGTGCCTCAGACTTAAACTAATGGATTGGTAGGTCTGATGAAAGCAAAGGGAGAAAGAAGCTTTTTCACTCACCAAAGGTCTGTCTGTCTAAATGCTGCATCAGTTCACTTAAAGTGGTTCAGCTTTGAGTGCAAATGCTGTTGCACCATTGTCTTACACTGGTTAATCTAGTCCATGTTTCATAGAGAGCTGGCAGGAGTTGGGAATGATGCTGAGACAAACAGTTTGACTATCCTTTAGCAAACCTTAGATGTGACTTCTGATTTCCTCTTCTGTGAGTAAGAAGAAAATTAATTCCCCTGTGTTTCCTCTGACACCTTATGGCCCTTATGATTAACTGCCCATCTGGCTTGTTAAAGGAACATTCCTAAAAGGAAGCCAGTCAAGTTCCTGTGGTGGTGTAGGGCCTCTATGGAGAGAGTTTACAGAAAACAAAGAAACAAACAAAAAAGTGTGTCAACAAACTGAAAAGTTTGTTTCAGCAAAGCAGCAGTCCTGATAGTGAAGGGTGTGAAATAGGAGAACACTTCCTCTGTACTAATCAGCCACATATATTTGGATCTGTATTGGCATCTTATTTTGACAGTGATTGGAGTTGTGTCTGTCATAATTTATAAACAAAGAAGAAAATTTCCAAGAATCCGGCAGAAAACATTCTGTGGAAACTCTGGCTGTGAAGGAGATGATAAAAATAATTCATGGCAGAACACAGAGGAAGATTGAATAGAATACGTCAGTCAGGTCAGCTCTGAAAGGAGGTACCTGGTACCTAACAGGACCAGTTGCTTCACTAGTGACAGTATTAAGAAACCAAGAGGCAAGTTTCTGAACAAAACCTCTTCCCACCCTATCTTGCTTGGTTTCCATTAGAGTAATTCTGAAATTTCTCCTTATTTGCTTTCTAATCTTCTACCCTCCCTCCTTTGGGAGGCCAAGCTTGTCTGATAGTGCTGTGGGGGCAGCTACTTCAGATGAAAGTGTTTCAGATGTGGTTTACCCTCTTGGTGCTATCCTGTTACAATGGAAAATGACTTAGCATAGATGTGTTGCTTAGCTAGTTTAACTGGCTGAAGCTTGTTCATGAATGTCCCTCTTGAGAAGTGGTTTCCATCTTCATTTGCTACAGCTATAATGTGGTGTGGGGAGATGATAGAAATCCTCCAAATGACAGCATTTTTCTGCGAACTCAGATCTCTTAGAAAAGAGGTGGGTGAGTTGCTAAACATCAGCTAAGGATGAATCTGCATCCAGACTCTGGATTGTAGCAATTTTAACTTAGGGGAATTTGTTATAGCTCCCTTCCCTTCCTTTAAGTAGGCTGAGCCATGCTTCTAAGCAATTAGACCTGCCTATATCTTGATTAAAAACTATATTTGAGGATTGGGGCGTTTTCTGACTTTGGCATGTCTCCTGACAGAAGTGCCCATATTGAAAGAGAATCATTGCTTCTCAGCCTGGCATATTTAACAGACTATTAAGTGCAGCAAGACTATAGGGCAAGGCGCCAGGAAGGGAAAACATTTGTTGTACATGCAGGTAGATAGTAAATTGTAACTTACTGATTCTCATCTTCTAATTCCATAATGACATTCTGGACTGTATTGTTTTTCAAAGGAGAAAAATTAGAAGAAGTGAAAGAATAATAATTATAAAACATATCAACAGACAGCATTGGAGACTTTGTCAAGAAGAGACAGGTATGAAGTCGGGAGTATTTTATACAAAATTCTTTTCCATGCTCCTTAAGTAGGGAAGGCAGGATTACTAACTGGCACATTTGTTTTTATGCTTTTCTTGATTTGTGCCTTAATGAAAACTAATCAAATGTAAAATATTACAGAGAAGTAAGGTCCCACTCCAACCTCAAAAGAACGTATCTAGCTGGAGGCAATGTTGAAAGGAGACAATGGTAGGTCTGTCTTTTCTGATTTAGGAGTGCAAGTTATGATGATGTTGATACGGGAAAGCATAACATGTTTCTTTAACTTTGGTGTATATCCTTCACTGCTTGGCATGTGGCAATGGACAATTCAAGTGAAACAATGGAGCATTAGGATGAACTAAGCGAATACTTACGGAGACTGTTTATGGAAACAGGCCAATAAAACCCCTGAAACTAACCATGCTGCTAGCAGTGAGCATCTGAAGATAAACATTGTATAGCATTTCCATTTGTTCAATGAAATCCTTTAACATATGATGAACTTCATCTGAGTTTCCTTAGTCTAATGTCAATGATGAGGGTGGGACAAAAGCCAACCTGGCTTTCCCTCAGTCTGGGAATTGCAGCAACATTAACAATGTAAACCTGCCATTTTTCTGAAGCAAAATATTGGTGAGGTACACCATTTTGACATGACACAGCAGTCTTTCTCTTCTCCCAAATTTTTATAGGAAGGAGAAGCAGTATATCAATGGAGGTAGGTATCTCATATTCAGTCTTTTTAAACTCTCTAGGGCAGCATCTTCCATGGACTACTGACTGTGTTCTCTCCTTTGTGGGGACAGATTATACCTGTCATCTGCCTTCCCCCACTCATCCTTAATTTTGATAGTATTTGTAGGTTTTCTGTCACTTCTGCTGAGGCACTCTACCTCTCAGCCAGACTTCTGTGGATGTTGATCCTTCCTCATGCTTGAGGCTGTATTCTCCATTTCTTGCTGGATTGTTGCAAAACAGCCCCAGCAAGCCCCTACCATCAGGTACCTCTCATTGTGTCCTTCTAAGATTAAAAGACGCAGTAGGAACTTGTTAATCACAAGATGACAATGAACAAGGAAATATGAGAATGAGCAAAGAAATTCCCTGGATTCACTGGGAGGGTAGCTTGCTGGTAAAACTTTTGTCATAGCTCAACCTGGGCAAAGCTTCCTAGGGGACAGAAATATATCACATTTGACCAAAAATTAGAGACAATGATGAAAGAGTATCAAACAGGAAAAAATCTTAGCTAAATAAACAGTGGTAAGAAGCTACATCCTTTCCCACTGTGTCCTCTTTTACCATCGAATTAAAGGGAAGAGACATGACACATAGAGCTTCAGGAGTAGTGGAAGACTTGCCTTAGCAAAGTAGAGCATGGAGAGAGCCTCTTCCCCCTCCATGAGTGTTTGCATTTGGAGAAAGTCCAGGTAGTCTTGTTCATAGCAACAGAAAACTTTGTGTGCTTTTGAACCAAAACTGAATGACGCCGAATCGTTTTCCTAATGTTCCCTTTCTGCTGCTCTTCAAAAATGGCAGTCTGCCTTGTGGTCTCATCACTCTGACGTGAACAGAAATGAGATATTTCAAGGAAAATATGAGAATTCAACTATATTTAAATATCATTGTCTCATTGGTGGGGCTGTGCAATCCTTTCTGCAGTTTGCCATTTTAATGTGGAGTGTCTTGGGGTCCCAGGTGGCTAAAAACTCAGTAGGTATCTCCTAGCCTTTAAATCTCTTGGCTTTGAGTGAGTTGCCTATGAAGAAACTGTGCTTAGAGTTCTTATTCCTTTCTTTTAAAAGCCCCACAATAATAAACAAAACCCACAACAAAACTGAAAGTGTGTGACCAATGTATGAATTTACTGATGAGATAAAACAAATGCTCCATTTTAGAAAGTCATTCAAAGTTAAAGACTGCACAAAAGTTTTAGCCCTGAATTCTGTGATGTAAAGCTAGGAAAATGGATAGCCTCTGCAAGGCTGTCTTACTCATAGCCGATTTCATTCAATTAATTACAGTGTTTGAATTCCCTCACCTTAGTCTACCTGGCAACAAAACATTATTTAACTTTTCTCATTAGGTCATTCATTACACTTCCCATACTGTAATTATGTAGTTCATCTAGATTTTTTACAGTTGAAGGAAATGGCTCTGATAATCCACAGTGTGTTGTGGTTGCTGTGGGGACCTGAAGCAGAGGCAGGCTAGTACTGCTGCAGCTTGGAGCTAGAAACCACCTAATGAGGATGTTAGCATCAGACACAGCAGCTGTCTAAATATACATGCATACGTATTGCATGTATATCCATGTACGGGGAAGCAAAACCCTGTTAAAAAGTGCATCCATAACTCAAACTGTGTCTCACAACTAGTGCTGCCATGTTTTCAAGCTAAAGTAGAAGTGAAAGAGCTTTTTGCCCTGTGTTGTTACTTACACAAGGATACAAAAGTATTATATAGGATGAAGAGCTAAGTTTCTTCCTGCTCGCCAGCATATCAGTGTAAGGATAGCCGTGTCCAAGGAAAATGCAAAACACATGCCAATGAAATGGGCAATACGACTTAGTATCAGAGTGGTGCTCTCTTCTGTCACACCAGGTACATAAAAGAGCTTTGTTCAAAGCTTCAAAGTGGACAAACTGCTTCAGTTAAGTATGAACGTAGAAACCCAGGCAGAAAAAGACTTTTTCTCTGCCAATAAAAAGTGAGGAAAATGGGAAAAAAAGATGGAAAAAACAAAATAAAACAGAAATCATCTTAATACTTGTAGTTTGAGCGTTAAACAGAAAGAAGGAATGAAAGTCAAGATAACGAATTAAAGCCTGAATATTGTGTTCAATGAATTTCTAATTCTGTATATATCTATTAAACCAGTGCTATATATCTTCTCATGGGTTACTCTCTTTTTCCTGTTCCTTTTCCTTTTTTTTTTTTCAGTTTGTATATTGATTTTGTAAGCTAGTAGTGTGTTACATTTTTGATTTTTTTTAAACTTGTATGAAAGCCATATATCCATATTGTAGAATGAAAGCATTAATCCTGTAACATCCCTTAATGTTTCCCTTAGCTCTGTGGGATTGTGGGAGACTCTAGCGAATGTATATGTTTACCAATTGTATCAACATAATTTACTTGCTCTTAGTGGCGGTAAAGAATTAAATAAACTAATACACAGAAGCGTGGTGTTCTCATTTGGTTGTGGGAACTGTAGGGGACTTCTGAAGTTTCTTGAATTAATTCCAAGTGTTCTTAGTGGTCTGTCTTTATTGTACTAATTTCCCATCAGCTATAGGTGTTACTTGTCATAGAAACACTTTTCGTTGTAAATTCGGAAAAAATATTAGTCTGTAGAAAGAAATCTGCCAGAAAGTTATTCTAGCAGGTAACAGCTCTTTGGTTTGTGCGTACTGAAGTCTGTCTGCCCCATATTCTTGACACTTGTCAGTTCTGTAAAGCAGCTTGTTTCAGTATAGAGTTATTTCAACCTATGTAATATTGACACAAGGATGGGTTACAGATGAGGAGTTTGATATTACTTTTTTTAAAATTACTGTATCAGCTAAGCAGTGGGAAAACCTTATTCCCAGCCCTGTCATGCTCAGCTGTTTTACTTTAACAGTGACTTTAATGAGTGTGTGTGTTCAGTGAGAGATGATTAAGCCTCGAGAGTAGAGCAAAAAAGTTGAATTACATTAATGAATGAAATAGAATTATGCAGAAATTCAAGTAATGTTCATTGTATGTTAATTTCTTCTCCTTCTTTTTGTTCTTTTGTTATTCTTTTTTCCTAAATCTACTTTCTTTTCCAAATACTTCTGGTTTTGTTTCTGTGTCCAACTATTAGTTAAAATGTTAGAATAATTCATTACTCCATACAAACCATTCCATCACTCACTACCAAAAGAGGGGGATGTTTCACGCTGTTTACAAGACTAGGAGATTTATACAGGCTTCTGAAATTGTTTGGAAGAAAGTGAAGTATTATAAGATATGAAAATGGATAGTGCATTACTTCAAACCACTAATGGACTCAGCAACCTAAATCCTATCATTGGAAAAGAGACCAAGTACTCACTATTGTTTAATTACAAAAGAAAAATTTTAATTCCTTTTTAATATGCTACTTAGCAGTTAGATACTTTTTTAGGTTACTGACTAATGAGAGAGTTTTAAGATGCTCTTGTTCTTCCATGGGAGATATCTGATCTCATCAGTAAGCCTGAGCTGCTTGAGGATTGTCTCAAGTCATGCTTAGCTTCCCAAAGCTCCATCATGCCGACACACAGGTCTCTGATTTCTCCTGTCATTCTTGGCTCTATCCCCAAATACTGACTAAGCTATAACCAAGCCTGGCAAAGAGCGTTTAGATCAGCTCTTTTCTGATGGGTTGCCTTGATGGAATAGGGTCTTAGAAGGCCACCTCTGCCTTTACACGTCTTCTTTTTGTTATATATGGAGTATATGAATGGAGAGGACTTCGTGGAGAAGAGACTCAAGTTCTGCTACCACTGTGCTCCAGACTTCTGGGAGTGGTGGTTCATTAAGTGGGTCTATGGATGGAAGAAGGACGTCCAGTGGTGAGTGGGACAAGATGTCCATGCAAAAGTAACCACTAGCAGTGTGAAGGCCACTTTGAGAACTGTAAGACCACAGAGCTCTCAACCCATGTGCTACTGCAGCCAAAGTTAAAAACCTCTTTGTACTTCACCATCCCTATGGCCTTGCACAGGGTAGAATTGTAATTAATACTCAAATGCATGATAGTTGCTCATGGACACACACAGAGACACACTCACTTCATCCCTTGCCTTGTAGATGACAGAACAACACCTGATTTTCACTGAGAACAGAGAATTTGCACAATCCACTGTTCATGTTCCAGATGAAGCCTTCCCACAAAGTAATAATACAGCTCTTTGTCCATAGTCATCTTTTACAGTGATATGGGAAGTCACCTGCACAGAGATCCTCTCTCAGTTTATCTTACTAAGCCTGTACTAATCGTCTCTAGAGGAACCCAAATGGAAGAAAAAACCCGTAATCTTACAGTAAAACACAAGTCTGCTATAAAATCTTCAGTTTGCTGAGAACATTTATTAAGACCATTACACTTGACTTGGGGTTAAATGAGATTTGACATTAAATATAAATACAGATGCACATGCATACACACACGTGGAGTGTCTTTTACAGAAAAATATCTCAATTCCTTCCAGGTACCCTGAGTTACAGGAGGCTCCATTGCTACACAATCACCACTGAGACTATTGTTTCTATTGGCAAAGAATATTTTTATCTGTATTTATTCAGTCTCTGCTTTCTTAGTTACGCTGTAGTCCTTTTAATTTGCTGCTTTCCTCCATTGCTACCCCAGGAGCAAAAGATGAGAGCTTGGATCTGAAAAGGTCAGTAACTATTTTTTACCCTGTTCAGCAGATAAAGCTTCTCAAGAGCAGAACACAAGAAAGAATCCTTCTTTAAAACAAAAAAAAAATTTTTAAAAAAAAGTAATGATAAATGTTTTCAGTTAATTGATAGCTATTCAGCAGTTGCTAAGTGTTTGTTACTGGAGATTCTGGAGGCAGAGTGAAAGAAAAATGTAGTATGCTGGAGACAGAGGGAAGGAAAAGAGCTTTCCATAGCAATGATAATTAACTTGCATACTATTGCATTTTGAAACATGGGTTGCATTTTGAAATATGGGCTGTTATTTTGTTTTGGTTTATTTTTCACCCTGATATACAACTTCAAAAACCCATTGTTCATAATAAGAGAGTACTGCACCCAAGTAATTATTTTTTTTTCTATCTGAAAAACTTTAACTTTTTAAAATTATGCTAGTTCTTGTATTTCTATTATTCATTACATAGCACTACAGATACTCATGGGGCCTAGGTACTCAACCTCGGTCAAGTGCACAGAAGGCCTCAGTCTGGCGAAGTGGCTGCCTGGGAATGTGCTTGATGCAAAGGGAACCTCCAGCTGCAAGAGTGGACTGACTTCCACTTTCTCCTCAATGCATTGGTGGTGGAGGTAGTGGCCAAAGAGAAGTAACACAGGACAGTATTATCCCTATTGGCCTTTCTCCCTTTCTTTTTCCTTTCTTGCTTGCTTGCTTGTTTTCTTTTTTCCACTCTCTGTGTGGGCTTAGGCCACGTACTGCTGACCCAGAACTTGGGGAGTCAGTGATTACCTGGAAATGGCCTTGGCCGTGATGTCTGCAATTGCATGGAGTTACTGTTGTAAATAGTCTCCAAACTTCTGTGGGACAGGGAGTTTCGGCAAGATATATTGAGGAGGAGAGGTGATTTTTGGATCGTGGGAATAGAATCCCTCTTGTAAAGATCAACACAGCAAAAAACTAGATGCACATGTCAGAGAAAGACACAAAAAAGAGCCCAGACTGAGATGCTGAAGAGTCCTGTCCCAAAAATAGCATTACCTGGGCAATTGATGGAACTGGCTGCAAGGAAAGCCAGAGATTTCTCCTCTTGTCTTCTGACAAGAGATACTAAAAAAAATTTATATTGAATTTAAGACCTGATTTTGGATATATTCTGAATGTGAAGTGGCCCATTTTCAGCCTGGAGAAATGTCTTTAGACTCATGATGTAATGTATAAAGATCCTAAAATATATATCTCGGTCCATTAACAATTTACATGAGTGCTGTGCTTTACGTGCTGCAGATAGTCCTACTGATTAAACAACACTTTCCGGTGCAAAAACCCAAGGAGTGGCAGGACCAGATCTCAGTTTACCCTTAGCTGGGAGTGAAGTACAACATTTATTCTCTTTGCTATTGTCCTCCTCTGATGACAGAGGTCCATCAAGCCGCCTGCACAATTGAGTGTCACAAAGACAAAACATACGCTCCCTGTGATAAAGACTGTTTTGTAAGTAGCTGATTTTGAACTGGGCCTGTGTATCTTCACTGCTACTTGCTGTCTTATCAGGAAAGCTCCCTAAATAAGTCACTGCTCTATCTACCAGCATGGGAAGAAAAAGACCAGTAAATTTTCTTTCAGTGCAGTGTGTACCCAGAAAAGTAAATACTCTGCAACCTTAATGTAACAGTCACAATAAAGTGGTACAATGAAGGCAAAATGACAAGTTCTTAGAGAAAGAAAAAACAATGGAAAAGGCAGCCACCTTCCTAATTTGCAGCATTTATGCTATGGGTCCCTGGTGTACATGGATTTCTTCAAGGAAGACGAAAACCACTCTAATCTTAAACCCTGAAATAGACTTTATTTGCTGTTATTAGTAGCAATGACAACAATTTAACAGCCATTATTGTGCTTTGTACTGTAGTTTAGTAATATACTCTCAGTTAACATTTTGATTCAAAAATTTTATGCAGTTTGTCAGTGCTAAGTACCCACTACCCCTGTGTGGGAGGTGGAAGGTTAATCTCAAGAGGTTGTCCTTAGGCTCCCTCTGTAGCCAATGGAGCATGACAAGTCTATTCAGAAGGTGTTTCAGAGTAGAAGGCTAATTTAGCAAATCTGAAAGATGTCACGAAGGGCCTCTCTCCTTGCTAGCTGTGGAGGAAGCTTAGGGAAATGAAGTGTATTAGGCTGACCTGAGTTTTGCCTGATAGTTTGCCCTCCCATTAAGATAGCAAGCTGCAACACTGAAGGCCAGCACTTCAAAGGTATTTAGGAATTTTAAAAGTATGGGGTCTTAACAGCTTTGACGACAGGGGCCAAAAATGTAAAAGGCAAGTGGGCTAAGGCCGTGGGTTGTGGCAGCGAGTGATTGGATCTGAAGTCCCAGTGTAAATATGGCTTGTCACAGGGGAGGGAGGGCTGCCCACATAGCACGGCCTGGAGTGGGACCGGAGAGTGGGAAAGAGGTGAAAGAGGAGAGTTTGCTGCCTCCTCCTTGGCCCTAACATCCGCATTGAAGCAGAGAGGAGAGAAAGTCCCTCCTTTTGTTCTCGTTTGCCTCAGCTGAGGGAGGGAGGGAGACTGGCTGAGGGGCTGTGCCCCTGCTGGGCTCTGGGTCCTTTATGCTGCACAGCAGGTGTGAGGGGAAGCTCCTCTCCCCGGATGAATGCGCATGTGGATGCAGATGCCCCCGCTTCTTTCATGGCCATGCTGGGAACCAGAGCGAAGCCGCATTTCTCAACAGCAGGCCAGTAATTCCTGGAAACAAGTGAGCACAGGAAGGGGCCATGGAGTGAGAATGGGGATGGTTTGGGAATAGCTCTGCAGGACCACTTCTTATCTAGCATTGCCTGTTGACAGATTTAGGGCTTCATCCCACAACGTGTTCAACATCTCCTGAGAGACCTAAAACTGGTATCTTAACTACTTTTCTCTGTGAAAAGCTGATCTGGCCAAAAAATCTCTCTAAATTCTTCAGTTGAAAGGGGCTACATAAACTTAAAAAAAATTATCATAGTATCCACAGGCCCCTCATTCACATCCCAATTCCTTGCTTGCTCTCTGTTTGGCACAGGCAAGCTCTCGCCAGCCCGACGCTTTGCCCCCTCCATCCATATCAGTGGCTGCAATGACAAGAGCTCTAAGCCAAATGCTTGGCACGTGGGAGCCCCTGCCAGGACAAAACCACATATTTAGGTCTGTGCTTTCAGTGCCAGGTGGGAGGTGTGAACGTCAAAGAAAAGAGGCCTGAGGCTGTGGCTGGCAGGCTGTGCTGTTGATCCAAGAGGCCAGCCACTGTCGGGGAGCTTCAGAAAAACAGAATTAAGCACATGAGTTACAGCTGATGGGTTGGGGCACTGAATTTGCCACATACTTCCTGACACGGTGCTGGTTTTGCCTTAAAGCCAGATCATGTCATCTTTGAAAAGAAAGCTGAACTTGCTTTTAAATTTAAGTTTTTGATTATAGTTTTAGCAATCTAGGCAAATAAAAAGCCAATCTTCTTTTCTGTAGCAGATAGAGTAGGCTGGGCTGTGAAAATTACTGCCTCCAGGGACTGAACCTCCAGCTGTTGGAGCTAAAGCATGTGCTGAATTAAGGGACCCATCCTCAGGTGTGTTGAAGCACCCAGGACTATGCCCAGATAGCCTTAACTCTCCCTGTGTCCCTGACAACAGTATTGCCTGCTGTCTGGGCTCTTCTGGAGGTATAGAGCAAACCAACAGGAAATATGCAGTCCAGGACCTTAAGAAGGAACTAGGCCAGGTGAGCTGGACTCTTAATAGAAAATCCTGAGCAGCCAGCAGCTTCAGAGTGGGAAGGAGCTCAGATGAACTTCTGGGTTTACTGTTTCCTAGATCTAACTTCTTCTGCTGGTGATTTGAGGATTGTAGTCACTGTGTTTATTTTTTTTCTGAATCACCTGCTGAAACATTGCAAGACTTAATTAGATGCCTAAAAATACCTTTGAGGATCTAAACCAAAACCTGGAAATCAGAACAGATGTGGGTTTTATGGATCAAATGCAAATGAAGATACCAAACTCCCCTTCCATCACAAGTTTCTGGAGTCTTTTGCTTTGCAGATACCTGAGAAATGAGCTAGAGAGAATCAGGCATTTTGGCTACTAGAATCATTGTCAACTAATGCCAAAAGTGCTTGAAACTTCTGAGAGGGTAGTGGTCAAGAAGCTGAACAGAGATAAGCTTTCCAATAGTACAAATTAAAGCTCTGTAGTCAGTTGATTGAGCATGATATGGTATTTGATGTGGAGATCAGGGGTGACTGGGACAAGAGCAGGCCACCTCAAGCAGTAGTTTCCAAAGGATGTGACCTGTTGGGAGAAGTGGGGAGATCTATGCATTTGGCAAACCTTCTGATAGCATGTCCTTCATTTTTCTTCCCTCATGCCTTTAAAGGCAGCTCACTTTGGAATGGGCTATGATAAAAAGGTTTCAGTTCTCCAGTGTGAATTACTAGTCCTGCTATCACTAATTCTCATGAGCTCTTATAATCTCTGCTGGTGCAGCTTTTGCTTTTCTGATACAGCACTTTCACCTGTGGAGATTTTCTGAGTGAAATCAGATGAGACCCTCCAGAAACTGTGAAATGGAGATTCTGCAAGCAAATACCTCATTCAAATATAAAACCTAAGAGGTGAGATGCAGAGGTTATGCCAAAAGGAAATGGGAAATCATAAAGCAAACATGTCTTTCATCACAGTAATATGTTTTGGAAAAAGTACTCGTTTTTCAGAAAATGTAAGTTCATCTGGCTCAATCAGTGATGGGAGAAGTTTGTTAGTTAGCATAGCTGAAGCCTTCAAGCCATGATGAGAGAATCAAAGAAAACAAGAGGAACATGCGGCATCCTTAAAGACAGTGGTAGGTATTGAGATTATTTTGTGCATACGTGAGCAGGAAAGTGGAAACCAAATTACATATACCGATTTATTCAAGGAACTTTGTCATCACAATCCAAAGTGTAGAGAATGCACCTGCAGCACCATAGTAGCATGGTCACTGGCTTTCAGAGCTGCTTTCCTCAGAGGCTACATGCCTGATGACTAGCACACTAAATAAAGGTACCCCTATAAGGTAACTGTTCTCTCAGTGAGGGACTTCCATCAGGAAAGCAACAACAAATCAAGGCTGTTAATAAGCTTCCTATACTTTACACCCTATATAACGTTCCTGCAGTCTCTTGTATTCCTGTCACAGTAATCTTGGTGCTAATATTTTTGCACACAGTTCATGTCATCCATTTTGGCTTTGACTTTCAGATACCTGAATTTGAGCCACCTTCTTCTCAGCTGTGCAAATCTGGCCTAGTCTCTGGCCTGGGAAATCAACAGGTCCTGTGGACCTCTTGACAGGACTAGACAGTCCAGATTTTCAGGGAGGTCAGAGATGGAAAAAGGGATAGGAAGAAGACAACACACACAAACTCCCACTAGAAATGGGTACAACAGAACATAAAACTGCCTTTAGACCTGAAAAGACACTTTATGCATATCCATGGAAAAAGAAACAATTGTGTGTATAACAATCTGAATTTTTATATTGCCAACCAGCATGTAATTTTGGAACTACTAAACTGACATTCCTAGAAGTCACCGCTTTTTATTTGCAGAAAAGGCACTGAACCTCAGCCATGTTCTGATAACAGAGTTGGGCAATTTGTAGATGTGGTTGGCTGTTTGCAGTCATTCCACCTCAGTGACAAAAGGGATAACTGCTATCTGCACCAGAAACACAGCTTGAATTATGTGAGGAAAGGACAAAATGAGAAATTCTGGATAAACACTGGATGAGAAAGGTGATAGATTCACAGTGACGTGCACAAAGAAAATGAGCCAAAAGAAAACTAAACTTTCAAGTTTGGGCTGCAGTTTTGAGGAGATTTCCCCTGGTACGTTGTAGAGGTGACAGGGTAAGTTTTCTTCCTACATGTATCTAGTTCTTGCGGTGCACACTGTGGCCTCTTGCCAGAGAAAGCATCTTTTCCCGAGAAGCTTGTTTTCATAGTCTGCTAGGTAGGCTTGCAAAAGAGCACTCATAAAATTAGACAGAATACGGCTCAAAACAGTTAACAGCTCTGCATCAAGAGATTTTAACAGGGAAGAGAATGGATTACAGATATCTTTTGGCTTGGAACAAAAAGCTGAAATAAACTGCTTCCTTAGCATCATTTATCCCTGTAAACATCCAGCAAGACTTGAGTATGCCAGGCTCATACCATACCAAGAGCTTAGGGAGTTTAATTCACTGTTCTTTGGTGAGATACCTCTGCTCAGATACTCTGCTCTCTGTCATGGCACACTATGCCTCTTCAAGCTAGAAAACATAGTCTTCACCTCGTCAGAAAAGACTGCTCCATGAAACATATTCAACAGTCACGGGATGGAGCTAAAGGCTTTTCTCTTCTCGCTGGCTTTCTCTGTGTGATTTCTTTAAATTAAAATCTTCCATACCCCTTTGTAACTCCTTGCATGTTGAAAAATTTTAGAAGGAAATCTGGATTTTTTTCCATGCAACTGAAAGAAAACATGGCCCCTGAATGAAGAGCTAACACTAGTTACTTTTCCAAAGAACTGGTCTGGAAGGGCCCTGAGCCTTGCTTCACTTAGCTTCTCCCATAATGACTCTTGGCCCTTTGAGGAATGCCTGGGTTTGACCTAATCCTGGATATTCCTTTACTCAAATACAGCATCTCAAGGACAGGATACTCTGCAAGAGGCATCGTGTTTACAAGCACCATTTGGCAAAGCTTTTCTCTCAATTTCTCTACAAGAGTGGTCTGTAAAGAAATGAAGTGACATGGTGAAGAGAAATACAGCTGTTGTTTTTCAGCCTGCTTTATTTCTTTGTCAACTGTTTAATGCCAACTGTTTAATGATGTCCTTTAGAGTCCATTTGGTATCTGGCACAGGTGGAGAATGCACTGGAGATGACTTTTTTATGTAATGTTTATGCAGGCCATATTTTTTTCATAATGTACAAAATGTAGAATGATGCTATTAGTTTCCAAAAATGCCCAGTACATGCAACTACCACCTAGAGCAGGAGGCCAGCTGGCAGCATACTCCAGTATCTCCAGCCAAGGAAGCTGTCCTATATGTGTAGGGGGAAATTCTAAAAGACAGTAGAGTAACGGAACATGAGTCGTCAGCACTGCTTTTCATACACAGAAGCAGGAGACAAAAGTCTAGGTGAGACAGCGAACAGCAAGAAGCAGGTTTACCCAGGACAGAGGTTAATGTCTGAGTAGTAAGTGAGCCACAGGACAGCTGGGTCTTCTGTCCTACAATCTGGCCAACATGCTCAGACTTGCACTGTATGAGACATACTGCAATGATCTAAGACCAACTTGGTAAGGTACATATATGTATAAACATATAAATATGTATATATAGAAGGTTTTGATTATAGATTGTAGATTTTGATACATAGCCTATACCTAAGTATTTTACCTAAATATACTTATATATAAATTTATTTAAATATATTTATACCTAAATATACTTTTACGTAGCCTATATGTGAGTTTTGTGGGTTCTCTTTTGATAAATTAATGCGTGCTTAAGTTGTGGAACTGTTTCTGGTAGGTTGTTATGTTAGCTAAAAATTTAAATAGGTTCAAAGAGTGATTGGACAAATTCATAGGAAAAAAAAATCCATTCAGGACCACTAAATGCAAAGTTACCACCTGTAATTTAGGAAGTCTCCAAGATGCAGCAATTGAGTTGGCAGTAGACATGAATTAGGAGTTGAGAGATTGTCTTGCCCTGACCTTATTCTTTCCCCTGGTGCCACAAGTCACTGTATTGACAACTCTTAGGGCTGAACTGATGCTTAGCCTCTAAAACTACGTCACAGTACCATCCCCATCAGGCAAAACAAAAAGGCAAAAAATAGCAGATAAACCAAAGGTGTTGAGGGGCAATTAAAAAAAAAAAAAAGAGAGAGAAAGGGAGGAGACCACAAAACTTTTTGGCCATGTGGAGGCAGCACACAGAGCTTTCTGGACTTCAACTCTTACGTGGTTGTCTGTCCTCATGTTTTCTGTAACATTTCCAATGTTTAACTTTAAGTCATTGAATCCCTTACTGCAACCTTTATCAAACAAACTTTCCTTGTTTCCCTGGAACTGTGATCTGGTGTCAGAGAGCACAGTGAAACAGAGCTGAAGGAGAGCAAAGCAAGCAGACAGCCCGGAGGAACCAGTGCCCAGAGACATGCTCAGGGAGCCTGGCAGTGTGTCCTGCTGCTGCAGAGCACGAAGGTGAGAGCTGCTGCCACCTTTTCACGTCTTCTGCCCTCCTCTCGTCTGGGCATGAGTGAGAGCCTTGCCACAGGCTAGGGTAAAGTCTGAGATGTCATGTATCAGCCCTATGGTAGTGGTTTAAAGCTGTCATATTTATTCCACATTCAATAATATTTTTAAAATGAGGAAATAATTCTCACTGAATTTCTTCTCTTGATTCCACTCTTCTATACCTCTGTTGTTCCTGAACAGCTCCTACATGCTGTTCTACATGGGAGGGATTAATTATCGGAAGTTAATTGCAAGCATCTTCCTGCAGGGATTTACTATGTGAAATCTTGTGCTGTGTTGGTTGTTTTTTACCTGGACACATGAAATACGGCATGGGCTGTGTCTCTGTCCCTAAGTGAGTCTGAAATTATTAGAATTTCCTGACTGGCAGGAATTATAACACTTTCAGATTCAAAAATTGACATAAATGAGCTATTTATTCTGTCATTTTTGCCAGCAAACCACACTGCTGGATCCTTTCCAGAAAGCAAACAGAAAAAAAGCATCTGTGCATTCAGAGTGGACCCATTTATAATCTGAATTAGTATTAGTGAAAGACATTTTACACTTGATTTACTGAGAGTTTTTGGTTTTATCTGGGGCTCCTTGACTTTTTGTTTTTGGCTAAATTTCCACTGAGCTATATGGGAGCCTGACAATCAGAAGAATTGAACCATCATGCCCTCATTTTCATCAGTTATGAAATGCTTTATTTGAGTTCTAGTAAGCTGGGAAGTTTCAGTAACAGGTGAACACCTCTGTATACTTAATTATTTTGCCTACTCTGAAATATAAACTAGAAGGTTGTCTTTCTGCCTAGGGAATGTGCTTGTCTGTTTTTTTTTTTTCCCTGTAGCATAGTTACAATTTGAACTTGTGCTGATTTTATAAAGTGGTGGCATATACTCTAAATGCAAACCAGGCATTGCTGACAGGGCTGGCATGTGATATGACCCCATGAGCAAACATAAAATTTTACTACTGTGTGCATATATTGCTGAAGAGAACATGAGCTATCCGGGAAAGTGGAAAAATCCAGGTGGTTCAGTGGGACTTGAAGCATTTCTCTTCAGTCATTGTGGAATAAAGCTGGCCTATCATGCAAGTGAATTTGATCAAAAGACACATTGTTAGGTTATAGTGAAATTATTTGGTCTCCACCTATTTCTGCCTTGAATATATCATTACTGATTTCTTTTTCATTACTCCCATTCTTTGCGTTTTCAAGTAATTTTCAAGACAGTGTGCACTCCATGAATTTATCTTCTCTCATTATCATAGCTGTGAAAACACATTTTCAGCATTTAGCCGTCTCTACCATTTGAGATGGCCTCCTTCTGCAAACACACTGACACCAAGTCAGTTTGCTGTGATTTCCCAGGCTTCCAGCGGGGAGCCCAAGGGCTGACAGGCTCTCCCAGCAAAACCATCATCTCCTCCCCACAAGGAAGTAACTAGAAAAAAATTATTTGCTAGGTAGACTAGATAAGATGTTTTAGTGCCAGCCAGGCTGTGCCTGTTGTGCAGGCACAAGACCTTTATTTTTATTTTTCAAAGGGGGTCTGGCGCATGATGTGGTGCTTTGCAGGGTCACTGCTCAGGGCAGTCTCTGGTTGGGAGACCTTCATGCTTGCTTTTGTCCCTTCTGGTCCTCCCTAATCCAGCAGCACTTTTGGCCAAGCTCTTGCTGCTTGGCCACCACCATGAATTCCCCATTGCTCTTGCCATCAGGTAATGTGGTCCCCCCCCATCCCATTTTTGCATCTGCCACAGTCTTATCCCTTGCCATCTTTACTGGAAAATCGAGTGAGGATTGAGACAGTGTTGAGGGAAAAACATGACTGCTAGTCATTGTATCGTGCTTATAAAACCTTAGGAAAATGAGGGCAAATCTACCTTATGGTCTAGGTAAAAAAAGTCACACTACCATCCTAGACATTTTGTTTTATTCAACAACCTTTTCCCATCCCAGTGTCATTTGATTCTGACATTTATACCAGGGGAATAACCAAAAAGCTTTCTCTGTATATATTCCTCCATAAGCTAACATCCTCTATGGGCAGTTAAATAGGAGACCAGATAGATTGCCCTGGAACACTAATTAATGCAGAGCATTTACTGACATTACATCACATTAAAACCAATTACACTTCCATTACACTTGTCTATTTACCCCTTCCTGCGTATGCACCTGTTGAATCCAGTCCATATTTAATTTGGGAGTAGATTAGCTAATGAGGTGGTAGAGTCAGTTACTAGCCTGCAGCAAGGCAATGAAAGCCATTGGGCAAACATTTTCTAATTTGGAAGTTTTCTCTGAAGGGTAGCAAAGAAAAAATAAACTGGAGCAGGCCTTTTTCATTAATCCGGCTTCCCTTAGGAATGGTCTGACCACAGCTCCCTCACGCTGTGAATTTTTTTCTCTTTTTTCTATCTCATGGTAGTGTGTGATGATTGAAAGAACAGCTATTGAGCAAAAAGCATTTGTGCAATAACTATCCAGAATAGAGGAGAAGTTTACATCTGCACAAACCGACTCCAGAAAAATCCGCTTTGGTCAAACAGTAAATGTTCTGGAATTAAAGTGATAGTCCAAAAATTCTCTATCAGTGGAATTATTCTGGAATAATTCTAATGCTGTATCTCCATTTCCTGCTCTGTTCATGTAATTTTTACATGGGGGCAGAAACAGAGCTTGCAGCATTCATAGCCAAGCAATCATGAGTGGCATCAAGCAGATCTGCATCTCACTTGCTGGAAAAGAGCACACAGTGGCAATTAAGAGTGAAGCTCAGAGGTCCCAGCAAAGGGAGGAACTGGGAATATGTGAGGGAGGAAAGGAGACTCAGTGCTACCAGGGAGAGGACAGAAATGAGCCTGGGTCCAGCTGGGACAAACAGAACAGAAGGGGTGGTGGCTCCCATCACAGCAGATGAGCTCTGAAGGCACCTCAGGTACGTGAATGAATTTGGTTTGAAGAGGAGCTCCATGTGTAAGACCAGCAGAGCGTGCGGCTCCAGCGCTGTCAGAGCTCACTCACTGAGCCGTGTTAAGGGTGAGAAGGATAGCAGAGCTGTGGAAAGCTGCAGCGTGGGCCAGTTTTGTGGTGGTTTATACTGGCATTGCTTCATGAGAGTCAAGAGAACTGAGCAGGCTTGCAGGAGCTGAGCATATTTGAATCAGCAGCTACTGTAGGACTTTTCTATTATAAAGCTGTGTGTCATTAAGAAGTGAGTTTTGAAAATACTTTAAAAGTAACAAAACTAGGAAGTCTGTGTTTTGACAGCAATGCTATGAATTCCATGGACTGAGAGGAGGAAAGAAAGAGGACGGTGTGAGTGCTGTTACCTCAGCAATATTTTTGTGCTGCTTAGTGTTACTCTTATACACTTCTTTTGCCGGGCTGATGTTGGTGCCTGGTTTTTTGAACAGTGACATCTGTTAGGTAAAGCTGTATCTAAAATGCACAGTCGAGAGATTAGTTCATACTCTGCCTTTTTAAAAATGGCAGCTGATGTTAATAGCTTGTAGCTTTCAGTCATGAAGGGAAGAGCAAACAAAACCTTTTCTGCTAATAATGTTTACACAAAACCTCAGGCAGACTGTTTTATCCTTTCCTACAGTCAAGATAAAATAAACCAAACCAGACTGTCCAAAGAAGGGAAGAATGAAAGAGTTTTTAATCCAGGCTCTTCCCTCCTGTTCTCCACCCCCTATTCTCTACAACAAAAAATTGATTGAATCATGAAGGATGGGAAATCCAGCATCACAGATTACAAGGACATGCAGCACGTCCGCTTGCTTTATCAGGAGACAGAACTGCCTTCTTGTCACAGCTCCAGCTAGCCCTTTCAGAGCCCTGTTAACAGCAGCCTGGCTGAGCATGGCAGTTTGACAGCGCTAGGCTGATCCTTTTTGTTTTACTATTGCTTTTCATTCAAGCTGCTGTCATTCTGCTCTTCAGCTGCTTTGAGTGGCAGCGTGCAAGGGCCGCATTTTTGATTTGAGGACCTTTTTGTGGTGAAGTTGCATGCAACTTCACAGATGAGGATTTAAATGACTCATAAAATTAAGAAATTGAAATTACAATCCCCACACCAGTGTAAAGTCAGCCACAAATTCAAAACATGGCAGGAAATGGTACAAAGAGGAAAATGGGAGTCACCTCAGCACAGAGTTTAGTCCCATATATTTTTCATGACACAAAATCTGTATTTTGCTTTACAGATGAATACAACTTCCTGAGGGATCAGTATCTTCTGTTTCTGATTTAATGCTTTTAGACCTTCAGCTCTAACATCGTACTGGATTTTTGTTTCATTTCAAAGTCAGGTGCGTAGGAAGGAGTGAATATGTGTGTTTGTGGTGGTCCTCAGTAAACTATGGTTATATTCACTTTGCACTTTGCAAATAATGTATGGATATCTGGGGCAATTTTAATCATGGTATCTCATGGACTGGCCACAGAATTATGCAGTTCTTCAGCTATACTACTGCGTGGATTAATTTACTGTGTGTCTCAGTTTATAATATTTAGACTGCTGCCAGTACCTGGACTAGGTGGTTTAGAGGTCATCTAAGATATGTTATAGTCCATACCAACATAGGCTTGCACTAAATGGTAGATGACTGAATCACAGTGCGGTATCAGCCAACAAAAGCAGTAATAAAGGGATTTGGTGGTAGGAATAGAAAGGATAATGTGAGTTTTGGATACTGCAAAGATTTTTAAGATGCTGGAGAAACAGCAGCCACAGATATTAGCAACAATCTAAATACAAGACTGTAAGAGTGAGAAAAGAGAAGACAGCACAGAAGCTTCTGCTATTATTAATCATCACAGAGATGGTGCAGGGAAGACAGGGAATTTGGGATCTGGCTTGTTAGATTTGAGTGCATGGAGGAACTTAGAGCTGTGACAGTCTGGGAGGGCACCTTGCCACAGCGTGCCTTACACTTTGCCCTTCCAAGGTCATATTTAAAACTCTGGTGGATGCAGGCACTTGCTGAGAAGCCAATGAGATTTAAAGGCAGTCTAAAAACATTCAAGCTGCCCTCAGCCCTGCCTCAGAATGGCCAGTGTGCCCAGCACATCACCAAGCAACTCGGGGTGGTACACAGGGCTTTTTAATGCAAGACATTTTAGCATAGTCCAAAGATGCTGTCATGACATATGCCAGCAGTGATTCACTGCCTCTCAGCTACCACGTGATTAACTCCCCTCTCATTCAATCTCTCAATTATTAGTTCTTTTTTTTTTTTTTTTTTAAATCATCATGTTCTCATCTTTTCCCTTATAAAACCGTCAACTTGTCAGAAAAGAGAGAAGCTGGAAAAAATTCCTCTCCTTTTCACCTTCTCTGGCTTCTTTCAAACTGAGCTATGCAAAGCTCTAGTGCAGCCTGACAAGTCCTAACTGCTGAGATTTCACAGATGCTGGGGGAATGGTGGTGGAAGGGAACAGGGGAATTGTTTGTGTAAGGGCTTTGCTGCAGACTGCTGTGTTCTGCAGGGGCTCTCACAGACACCTTGCGATTGAAGGAGGGCAGGAAGCTAAAATGGAGCAGAGGGAATCACATTCAACAGGAAAGCAGGGGATGCAGGAATAGAAAAATACGATGATAAATCTTCTGTTTCAACATAAGAAAAGCTGCTGATTCAAGCAGCCAGGAAAAGCGGAAACTTATTTCTATAATGAGACTTGCCCCTGGAAAGGAAGCAGGGGGTCTTGAATCATTATTTGGTATGTTTTATTTTCAGGCAGAGGACTTATTTACAGACTGAAACTGGACTGAAGGATTACTGTGCTACAAGCAGGCCATCTGTCCATAACTGTATTAGACATGATAATGTTCTTTTCTTCACAGCTATTAATACCATGGCTCCAGTTGGCCTGCTCCTCTGCATTGTCTGCCTGGGTCTGCCTGGTAAACAGGCAGTGGAAAAAACTGCTATATTCCTAAGACAAAAATATTGTTTTGAGTCTAAAACTCACATTGCAGAGTTAGTGAAGTGAAGGGAGCTTCTCTTTTCTGCCATGCAATATGCAAAACCCTGGTAGCTGGAAAGTTTGGTAGGTCAGTGTTCA
>NW_009619812.1:27365-30352 GCF_000690535.1 Cariama cristata
TCTGGACCTCTTTACACTGGTGGCATCAATCTGACATTCACTGCATGATGACGACACTAGACCAGGACAGTGCCTTCTTTTTACTTTACCCTTTCATATCATTTAGTCAGTTCTCAGTGGAGAGATTTGAAGAGCCATTCCTGATTTGTTACTTTCTTGTGCAGGTCTCTATTTCTCTGTCAGGTGCAATTATAACTGTTTGCATATTTAGGAAGAAAGGTAATGTTTTATCGGTTACACGAGCAGGGTGAGGAGCAGACACATGATGAAAAGTGAGATCTGCAGAAAGCAATCTGCTTTTGTAACAGCAAAGTTTCAGCTTATTTGCCTCTTTGATAGTGACACCTTTTGTTTTTTGCAGAAGGAAGCAAGTTGTAAGTAGCATTTAATCCTCAGAATACATGGGGATGCAAATACTCTGTCATTATATTGTGACTTTCTTCTGCCACCACCTGAAACAGTAATTGAGTTTACAGCTGGAAAAATATCTCTCTCCTTGTCTTTTTTTTTCAGTTGTTACCTTTCCAGATGGCAGATAGGAGGCAAGTTTCTCTTCAGTAGTCTTCAAGCCCTATTTCTTAATCAGAAGGTGCTGTAGGAGCTCCTCTTTCTCCTAAGTTATAGCAGATTCACTGTCTTCCAGGTCCAGGAGGCAGGAATTCACTCAGAAACCATTTTGGTCCAAAGATCTTTTTGCAGTTTTCTGATAAACATTTACCCAACTTTCATGTCACTGTATGAGCGGCCATCAGTGGCATTGGTTATGACTCTTCATCAGCTACAGTTTCTTCTCCTTCAGGTTTGACTTCCCAGATGGACACCACCTTCCCTTTCTTTTACATTCAGTATGCTTGTCCCCAGATCTTGTGCTCTGGTTTTCATTTGCCGGGAGATCAGAACTTTTGCAGCTGCTGGTGGCAGGGCAGAACTTGTGGAAGAAACACTTCTTCCATCAGCTCCCAGAGCAAGGGACATTTCTCCTGGCAGCCATCCAGCTCCTGCAAGCTGAATATGCCAGAAAGGTTACAGTTTCAGGCTCTTCAGAAAGCCTTTCCTCTGTTTCCATTTGAACCATTCACCTTTGAATAACAGAGCTCTGAGCTGAAAGAACAACTTGTCACACAGTGGTCTGCAGCAGCATCACCCTGGGTGTCCTTTGCAAACTGTGAGGAGCAGTAGGAGGCTTTGAGTACACTGTACCTTATCCGAAAGGAGGCACTGAAAAAGTTCAGAGGACTGCTACTCTGGAAGTGCCTACACTTTCTCTATTGGCTGCAGAGTGAGCCTGACGTACCTAACTCATCTCCAGGTGTCCACGTTGTAGACAGTTGCAATTAGGTGAGAGAAAGTCGGTCTGCCTTCTAGTCAAGACACTGATTTGTCTTTCAAAGGATTGAATATATTATGTCTATAGTATATTCTTCAGTGCATTCTTCAGTGCCCTGCATTTCATACAGTCCTCGTTAATCTTTATTCAAGATCATAACCATAACCTCCTATGTTAACCTCACAGGTCTGGAGAAATGTAAACCTATGTTCAGGGAAGATTCCCATAACCACTGCCTCATGCTGAGCTGCGGCAAAGTGACTCCCTGCTCCTGGTACCTACCTGCGGCAGCACTGAGTGGGGGCAGAGGGAGCTGAACCTTGCTGACCAGGGCTGCTGCTCTTCAGGGAAGGGTCAAGGGCTCAGTGGGAGCAGTGGCTAAAAGAAGCCTACTGGGAGAAACCACAGGGGCAGGGAGAGCAGCTGGTGCTTTGAGGAGGCATTTGGGGCCGGGCATACAGTATCATGACGATGGGAACACCAAGGAAGAGCACACTAGAACAAATAGCTCTAGGCAATTTATGTCTTTTTGCTCCCTTCTGCCTGGCCATTGTCTTTGACTGAGACACTCTCATCATTTTAGTTCTTAAATTGTGAGACGTCACACAGTGCAAATTGTCTCAATCCAGAGGAAGTGCAGTTGCACAATTACAGTGGGTGCAGTGTCAGTATAAAAAATTTGAAAGAACGTTCCTTGGGCATAATGGCATCATTTTGCCAATATTCTGTAACTCAATAAACAAGCAGCACAGCACTGATTCATAGCTAGTGGAGAAAAGAATCACAATTCTCACTAACAACATTTCTCATTTCTGATTTGACAATAGCTGATGGCAGCTTTTATAGACTGACCTCTGCTGAGCACACACCTGCAAGGAAATAGACCTTAATGTATTGTATAGACTTAACTCAGGAATAATTGGTGCAAATTAATGATAAAAGCCAAATCCAATGAAAGAAGCCTACTATGACAGCAGCGAGCAAGGAATAGGCCTAGAGGAGGTAGGTGACTTCCTCATGCACTTCAGTCAGAGTCCAGAAGGTGCCCTGCTCTTTCAGTTGAGCCTAGATCCAAAACAAATGTAAGCCAGCCCTTTGCAACAGCTGCTTTTGGTAGTGAGTTCTCTCTTGCATGTGTAATTCGCATCTGAGGAAATGTTCTTCACTGTGAGGAAGGTTTGAACAGTTTAGCACCAGATTGAGGGAGGAGATGAAGAAAAATGAGGGAAGATATCCTATGTGGGGAAAGCAAGTGGCAGTGTATTCTTGGGGTGAAAGGAGAGTCCCTCACATTCTCCTTGACTCGGTGTTTCAGGGCAAAACGTCATCTTCAGGAGAGCTACTTCTTGCTGGGGTTGCTCTTTGTGTTAAAATGCTTTTGCAGTTCTCTTTCTAATGGAGGATGAGTAAAGCTTTAGGCTCATCAATGCTTTGTTTTGAATGAAAAATTTTACCATAAAAGACTAAGTTACCGTCATGCTTCAGTCTGCATCAAGCTTCAAATGAAAAGCAGTCTTGATCACCTCATGCTTTGTGTCTTCTCAGGTGCTCACTGGGCCTTTAGGCATAGTCTCAGTGGAGATGCTTCACAAAATGTGTCTCAGGTTTGTCTCCAGTAATCAACCAAAACCGATTGTAAGGAAAAAAGTGTTTTTCCCTA
>NW_009619812.1:30383-45913 GCF_000690535.1 Cariama cristata
TGCCAGGTGACTAGTATATTTGAGCCTAAATCAGCTTGATTGAGAGCAGAGATTGAACTGTTTTTCTGCATGCATCAGATCCTTTGAATAGAGAAACAATCTCAAGAAAACTGGGTATGGCTGTTCCACTTTTGTGGTTTAACTGCTTATTCTTGCAAGGACGGCTGACTATGGCACTGCTTTGAGCATGGAAATGCAACATGGACATTGATGACCTCATGGAAACATTAAAACGTGGGAAAAGGTGCAGTGTTGTGTCACCAGAGGAACAGGCAGTCCTTCCTCAGTGGTCCTTCAGAGATACTGGCTAACATGTAGTGTGAAGCAATCTGATTTTCAAGTTGTAAGAGTTGTTAAGGGATGCATGGGAGCCTCTTGGTAGTAAAACCGTGTAAATGTGTCTTCTGAAGGAGTTAGTCTGGCACAGAACAGACTTGCCGTGTCTAAAATGGAGTCAGGATCAACAAGTTCCCTGAAAAAACTGGTCACACATCTAGTTCTCCTTCAGGCTTGAGGGACCTGTTTCATAAGTTTTTCTTCCATTTTTCAGGAGTAAAAATGCATGAGTTTGTTTTTGGGGACATGTAAGTTCTCAATTCCATCGAAAGAAACTGCCCTCCTATGGGTGTCAAATGTTCCTTTCCCTTGCCATGACCAATCTGCAACAAAGATATGATGTGATGGTACTGAATGCTGAAGTTTTGTTGTCCTGAGGAAAGATGATATGTGAAAGGTAGGGTCAAGGAAAGTGGAGATCTCTTCTAATTTAACAAAATGCAATGCCTTGTGCTAAGTGGAAATAGCCTGCCTGATACCTTTTCTGGAGAAGAAGAATGAATCAGTAAAGTTCCTCTAAGAAAACATTAGTCAGTGTGCAGCACGAGAGGTGATTTGCTTTCTTTTTCTTCTGTGTGCCTGTTAAGCCTGGCTCCCAGAAAACTACACTTTCTCCCATATCATATGTCATGTCATATCATATCATTTCATCTCATCAGCTCTCACTCACCTGCAGAGATATTCTCCTGGTAGAGAAAAACTGATTCCTTACATGTATGGAGGAACCTATTGTTAAAACAGTAGAGACTGCAAAGTTTTGTTTTCAGTTTCTACTTCTGAGGTACCTCAAAGACGCGTTGTTCATTGGTGTAAATAAATTCACAGTGAAGAAATCAGCTAGAATACAAATGCTATAGATAAAATAAAAATGGCAAATACTGTCCACCCTACCAGTTTACATCCACATTTTATTAGCCAGTTTATCTGTTCTGCTCTCATTAATTCCTTTGAGCATGTCTTTCTCTCTCTTCATTTTGCACTCATCCTGAGTACACTGTGTTCAACAAGCAAGAACTATTCAGCAGATGTTTCTGCCTTGCAGACTCTGACATTCCATACTTGGTTGTTTCTTGACAACTAGGAATCCTGACTGGGATGTTTCATTTTTCTCACATGAGCTTTGGGAGCACCACAGAATAACATCTAATCAGTACTAATTCCTGTAGCTTGTATTAACATTAATTACTCAACTTTGGGGACAGAACATACCCTTAGCAAATTTGCAGATGATGCTAAATTATGAGGATGCTTAACATGCTGAACAGCAGAGTTACAATCCAAAGAAACTTGAGTATTGAGCCAACAAGAACTTCATGAAGCACAGGAAGGGGACTGCAAAGCTCTGCACCTGTGGGGGAGTAACACCAGGCATCAGCACAGGCTGGGAACAGACTGGCTGAAAAGGGCTCAGCAGTTACAGTGGAAGCCAAACTGTGAGTGACCAGTGCACTCTCATTTCAAACAGCACAAACTGCGTAGCAGGCGATGTCAGGGGCAGTGTGGTCAACAGTCTGAGGGGAGGTCATAATTTGACACTGGTGAAGCTGCACTTCAAATAGTTTCAAGTTCGTGGACTCTGCAGACCAAGAGGGAAGGGGAAAGACTAGAGAAGGTCAAGTAGAGGGCTAATAGGATGATCAGGGGCCCGGAGCACAGACCTACAAGGAGAGGTTGGGGAGCTGGGCTAGACTAGCCTAGTGAAGAGACTATTGATCAAATAGCAGCATACAACTACTTGGTTGGGAGCTACAGAGATGCCTGAGGCAAACTCTTCTCAACAGTGGCAGATAGTATAACAAGGAGCAACAGTCACATTTTGCAGCTTTGGAGGTTCAGGCAGACATTAGGAAAAAACATCTTCACTGGGAGAGTGGTGCAGTACTGGAACAGGTTAACCCAGAGAGGTGAGGCAGTCTCTGTCCTTGGAAGTTCTCAAGCCTCAGCTTGGCAAAGCAACAACTGATCCAATCTAGTGTTGGCAACAGCCCTTCCTCTTATGGGAGGCAGGACCAGAGGCATCCAGAGATCCCTTCCAGCCAGCACTCCCATGATTGTCTGAATTTGAGGGATGCAGCAAGCCAATCTAAAAGAATCCTGTTGCAGTCAAACTTCAATTGAACAGCCTGTAGTTATGAAGTGTTACTGAGAAGTGCTCTATCTTTATGTACAGTGGGGAAACTCTTCCCCCAAACCATGCTTCATGTGTTACAAAACTGCAACAGAGTATGTGGCTTCCAGATGAGTTTAACGTAGGGCAACTTTTCTTACTGGCTTGTGCCCCAGTTCTGGAAGACTTGTAGTACATGCCAATGTTTAAGCAAGGATTTTGTTTTAAGCTTTTGCATCTATCTGTCATTTGGTTAAAGTCCAAAAGTATGTGCATAATTCTTTGATGAATCAAAACATTTGCAAGTCCTTAGCTGGCTTCTGGTGGTTGTTCAGTTCCTGAGGTATCTCAGCTGTGGCTAACTGAAGAATTAAGTCAGACAAACTGAATATACATTTTACATTGTGCACATCTGTGTCCCATATTCAGGTTACCAGTTCAAAAAATAGCCTATCTGTCTTCCAAGTGAAACTTTCATGAAGACACAAGCTGCTCCCATGTCCTCATGACTGCAGTTCTTCCCAGAAGGAAACCCCCTCAACATCTGCAGAAGCAATAATTATTTCAGCAAAAGTGTTTGCTGTCGCTTGCAAAATCCACCCAAAACAGCTGAGAGGCATTTTTGAAAGTAAAGTAGAACTTGCAGGAAGTCCATGACATTCTTTAGTGCTTCATCAGATTCTTGCCTTATTGCACTAAAGACAACAATGTTATCACTCTGGTCAACACATCATTCATAGAATTGTTTAATTTGCTGTCACACAGCCAAATATATGTTTTCACAGTATCTCGTGTCAGTACAAGTGAAAACTGTAGAGCTGAATTTGAAGTGTGTTTCAGGTCTGTGGAAACCTTTGCTGAGGCTCTTTTTGAGTAACACTGTACAAAGCTCAGGGAGAGGGCATTATATGTTGAGACATTCTCATTTGACTGAAGCATTTGAATGATACACGTATCTGTAGGAGTATATGGCTACTGGAGTTTAAACCTCTTAAAACTCAGATGCCCAATGGGAAAGTCAATGTACTTTTTCAGAATTGTTTTGTGTTTCTCTTCTTTTCTCTCTCCCCCCCCACCCCGCCCCGTACTTTTCTGGTACTCTTATTCCATGGAGACAGTGGTTACACCTAGTGTAGAACAACCCTTTGCTATATTCAAGCCCCGTTATGTGACCAATGCTTTCTGAAAGGCTTGAAAGTATTGCAAGCTGTAATTTTCAGCTAAGAACAGGTAAGTTAGTGAATTTCCCATTTGATAAAGGCTTCTTATCAGAAGAGAGATAACAACTATAATAAACATTACATGCATGTAACATGAAAGGAAGTTACGGGGTCCTGCTGACAGCTTTTGTCTTTCTAACTTTGAGGTTAAAAAGCTTCCTGGTTTGAACTTTGGCTTCAGAAATATGTAAAGTTATAAATGTCATTAACCCCAAAATCTCCTGCAAATCCTTCAGCCAGCATCTTGTTGTCCAGTGTTGTGTCTTTGGTTTCAGACATTGATATTTTCTTAGTGTAACTGAGTTTGCATTACTGTTTGTCCAGGAAAGGAAGAATAACAAAGTTCAAGTACTGTGACTTTTTGTTTGATCTTCACTCATGCTTTAATTTCCATATCAATTATGTATTATAGGAAGCCAGAGACAGAATTAGTGTCAAGAAAAACCAAAAAGAAAAAATTGCTCGAACATGCAAGATTCTCCAGAGTCAGCTCATTCAGCCATTATACTAAATACATTTGTACAAAGTTCTTTTTGTCTCATCATTTTATCCTGAAGCTGTGATTTAGTCAAACAAAAGAATGGAAAAGTACCGCATGCTATAATGGACTAGTGTACAAAACACTCATTTGTGCCTTTTCCAAAGCTGTTATATTGTCCTGTTTTCAGCCCACTGGACAATGTATGGGGCTCAGAGAGTGTTTTGTACCTCTGCCAGCTGCCCTCTGTGCAGCGATAACGCTCATTCCTGCCTCCTCTACTCCTACAACACAAGTGGCCCATCTGTGACAGAAGTAGTATGAAAAGGAGTAACATCTGCAACGGTTGTGTATCTCAGTAGCTACCTGTCAGAAAGACTCCTGGCTGGACTCTTCAGAAAGATTTAGAATCATAGAATCTTTTTACACCTCCTTTCAAGTAGGTGTAGAGAGCAATAAGGTCTCCCCTCAGCCTCCTTTTCTCCAGGCTAAACAGCCCCAGTTCCCTCAGCCGCTCCCCATCAGACTTGTGTTCCAGACCCTTTACCAGCTTCGTTGCCCTTCTCTGGACAAGCTCCAGCAGCTCAATGTCTTTCTTGTAGTGAGTGGCCCAAAACTGAACACAGCCCTCAAGATGTGGCCTCACCACTGCTGAGTACAGGGGGACGATCACTTCCCTGATCCTGCTGGCCACACTATTTCTGATGCTGTCCATACTATTTCTGATATTTAGATCAACTTTTAAAGTATATGCAGTAACTCACTTCTTTAAGAGAGACACAAAGTGTTTTGAAAAAGAATCATTGATGACACAGCGAGTAAGTATTTTTAAAATATGTTTGGGCCTAGGCTTCCATTGAGTATTGCTGTTAACATCTGTGGAGCTGCAGTCTTTTTAAAAGGGAATAATTGAATTAATATAAAGCCGTATGCATATATAATTAGCAGACTGCTATGTGAAATACAGCTTTTTTTAAACAATCACTTATTGACATGAATACTTGATGCTAGATATTATTTGGTGTGTGGCTAAGCATGAAGACCTGTAAGCAAGTATTCAGGGTTTAGAAAGAGAGGCTGCAAGTGACAATGATATTCATCTCCAGATTCTAAACACCTGCGTTAGTAATCTGAAAGAAATATCTCCATGTGAGTTTGGTGCATAAGGATCCATTCTAATCAGAGTAGAATCCATGTTTTATTTAGGTGTCTTTTTGTAAATATCTAACCAACAGAAATTCCTTTAAGGTACCTGAAGTATCATCTTTGCACTGACAAATATGACACAGGACACAAAGTAGTCTGGTGCTCTTCTGCATGTAAATGAAAGTTGGGAAAGATACCACAGGATAACTGAGTCAGCACTATGGGCCTGTATGCGGGCAAATGAATGAGCCCTAGATCTCCAGTGACTATGTCAGGAGTTCAGACATCCAGCCACAGGTAAGTACATACAAGTAGTCCTCCAGATTTCTGAATTTGAGTGGAATGAATAATCTAGTGAATAGTCTTCACTGAAGTTGAGGGGGATACAAAGCCATTTTAAATATATGCCTAAAGATCCATAAAAAGATTGTTCCTGAATTGTGGGACATGTTATAGGTAAGGTTTTAATTAATAGTTATAGTGATCCAAAATCTGAGCTTACCATCTGGGCTAACAGCAGTGCAAGAATAGCCCTTTTTGGCAATGACAGAGCTCAGAGGGTTCTGTTCATGAAAGTCCTCAGCTTTTGTTCAGTAGCTCCTTAATGTACCTCTCATATTTGGTGACTTACTAGGTTGTTCTGGCTTGTATAGGAATAAGGCTAAATACTTATAAGTTTTCTTTGGTCTGGGTAAGTTACAGTGTTCTCTTCTTTGGCATCTCTTGTAAATGCCCTGGGTGTAGACTCCCTTCAGAGAAGCAAGCTCCTGGAATGCAATTACATCCTACATGGCTGTGGACACACAAGGTTCACCAGTTGTTTGCTGTTTCCCAGAGCACAATACCTGTAGGCAGTCTGTTTAAAAGTTGATTTTCCCAGAAACTCGGAGTATTGGAAGATTCTTACATACTGACAAATTTTTCACTTCCAACTGTGCGAGAGACTCACGGACCTAGACAAAACAATGAAACATCTGAGTTTCTACCCTTGCACTGTGTTCTTTGGATTTAGGCCAGGTGCTTCAGGATCTCTATAATTCCTCCTCTGCATGTCTTCTGTACAGCCCATTTTTCTCCTCCCTGAGTATTCCCCAGTGTATAAAAACAAATTCCTTGCCAGGTGAAACTGGTGAATTGACTTCTGTGAGATTTTGTTCACATATCCCTAGCATTTTTAAAGTGGCCTCTGAAAAGACTTCTTATCTGTTGGATCCCAAAGTAAATCAGTCTGCAATCAGGAGCAGTTACCTTAATCATATTCCTATACAGTTTTTCAGAGGTCTAAACCTTCTTGTCTTTACCTCCTAACTGTTCACTCCCTTTCTCACTTGATGTGACCGTGACATTCTGGTATTTGCAGCGCTTATTCAAATATCAGTTGTACTCAAAGAGTTAATGAAGAAATCAACAGACTCACGCTGAGAAAGCATACTTGAGGCACCAGGTACAATTCAGGCTGGCCCTTGTTCCTAATCTATATCTGCCCATTGAAGAATACTTTGTTAAATCTTCAGTTTAGAGAAGCTTTCAATATTATACTGATTTCATCAAAGCAATGGCTATTTACACTAGCTGAGGGCCTGGTTATGTTTGGATTTTTAAAAATAGCCCAGCAGACAAGTGTAGTGAATGTAAAGGCTTATCAAATAAGCCCTATTTGTGGTTCATTCTATTACACATTTCACTGGTGTCCATAATGCTTTTGTGATTCTCTTTGAGGGAATAACTCTCCCATTTCAATTTTGATTTTTTCATCCTACCTGTTGTGTTATGGTTTTTTTTCCAGAAAATTACCTTGCAACAGAAGACCATAGCATCTTAGGTGAAACAGTCAATGGGCAGAAATTGCAATCTGGACATTTTCAAGGGGAGATCAAATTATGCAGCTTGCTGTAGAAAGTGCAAACAAATTTTAGTCTGGTCGGAGCTTATCTATTTTTGCAAGTACATCACTTTGGAAAGAGACTTGCTCAGCTAATCTATAGCTGTCATGGAAATGTAATTTTTCCTTCCTCCAAATCAATAACAGGCACCTGGCAAGCTTGCTTGTGCACCCATGCATTCAATTCTAGCAGTTTCCATGGAAACCCATCAAACTGTCGCACCAGTTTTCTAGCATGCTGCCACTTCACAAGTACAGGACAAGCTGTTTTGCACAAAATTCCTATATAATGCTATTTTGTTTTCTCTCTGAAGACAATTCAGTAAGACTAAGTGTTTGCAGACTGCAAGAATTGCTTCTTATTCAGACGATAACAGCTCATTTATATAAGAACATACAGGCTGAGGCTTTCACAAATTCACTGAAAAATACATTTTAAGTTATTGAACTCCCCATCTTTAGATGAGAAAAATTAAAAGTTCCCTTAAAAATATAAGTATATTTACATTGTTATTTCATTAATACACTACCTATGTCTTTGTTTCCCTTCTGGGAAGATATTTCAATTCCAAAATCAAGATGCCACACATAGCCACCTCTTTTGAGAGACTCCCATGCTAACTTTTAAGTTAGTTTGATAAATTTATTCAAGGAGTTTAAGAACATGATCTCTGTGAGAACAGGAGATGGGACTCAGCGATTTAAGATGTCTTAGCCACTCTATGGCTTAAGACCCACCTGGTAACTAAAGGAACCAAGGCTTCCTTGATTATGAATAACTCAGATTTCAAGGTGCATCCCAGCATACCCAACAAACAAGGTTTCAGAGGAGCTTCAGAACCTCAGAGGTACAGATGCATCTGGCATTGTCTCATCAAGACTGTCTGAACATGTAGGTTTCAGATATGGTCCAATACATATAGTCCTCTTAGGTTTTCCATTTGAGTAAAATTCACAGCATGTACCCTCCCCTCTGTGTAACTCAACATCTATTTATCATTGAGCCAGCAGCAAGGTTTTCCAATGAACAAATATCCTGATATGACTATCTTTTGATTCACACAGTGCTCATTTTTAAAATGATTCCTGAATCTTAGAAGCTGCCAGCTCTTATAAGTGAGTAGTATGTTATGGGACTGGTTGTCTTTTTAACAGTATCAATCTTTTTTCTGCATTTGTTTCTTCCCTATGCAGTACTGTTTTATTGATATTAGCAATTGGCTCTCATTTAAATTGGAGAAGCATCAAACACTATGAATTCATCCTAACAGCAAAAAATAGCTAACAGTACGTGTGAGATGAAGCTCAAACAAGATTCAAAGAAAAGGACAACTAGTTGGCAGGAGCCATAGAACTAATGCACAGCAAAATTTACAAGAATATCTTATCCAGTGAATATTTATAATGGAGATCAGATGGAGCTGGTAGCTGAAAGAACGTAAATGGGATAAATGCCCATTTATCAAGAAGCATCTTTCAGCTCAGGAACCCTGAGACTGAATAGTGCATACTGTAAAAGATTGAATACACTTAATATTGGCTTGCTTAATAGAAAAGTTTGTCTATGCTATTTAGCATAAATTTAATGCTGATATGCCCATTTAATAACAATTGTTATGGAACAGTTTCTTGTTTAATGTTAATTGGAAATTGCTGGTCTCCAGTTCCAAATAGTATTGTCACTTATTCCAACCAGTCACAAAAAATGCATTTTTTTTTTCACCCCAAAATTTTGCAGGAAACCTAAAATACAAGAAGCACAGAACAGTCACTAGAACTATAAAATTTAATTTAATTATGTTATTGTTTAAAAAAAAAGACCATCAAAGCCCTAGAAACATAATTAAATGCCACAAACCACAAATCACTGAGATGATAATTCACTGGCTGTAAACTGAGTTATATTTTTTTTCCTTTTTTTTTTTTTTCTTTCTTGTTGAGCACAGGCAGAAAGCCGTTGTAGTGAGGAAAGGGATTCCGGTTTGACTACCACCTTTTCCAGATTAAAGCCTATACTCACATTCTGACTGTCCAGGGCAGATGCCACTGGTGTGCCAACAAAAACTGATGGCATAACCCCTTAATTTGCATTCCCTATTTGGCTAGCTCTATGAATATACACTCAAAATATGCCTTGTGGGTTCCAGACTGTGAACTGTACGAAGATCCTCAGCACCTGACAGCCCCTCTCTATAGGTATCTATAAAGTTCAGTGCTTAGTCCTGTAGGACCTAAGATGCTTTTTGGATCCAGCATCTAACTCTTTTTGGAAATCATATCCTGTCTCCACTGCAGGTGTGTTGTTTGTATCACATGGACTATGTGTGCAGCCTGTTCATAAGTTACCTTTGTTCCTTCCCTCATGCATATACATGCAGAGAGTAAAAAGAATATGTAATACCTCAGGGTAGGTTCGTAAACCAAAATATTTTCATATGCTATGTTAAGTCCAGTTGCATCATTATTTACAAGTGGTCCACCAGTCCAGTTGTCTAATCTGCTACTGATGTCAAGGTCTTCTTACTGCCCTCAGTTTTGCTGTATTTCTTTGCTACCATTTTGTTCTGCAGGATTTGTGACTCCAGTTTGACACAAGGTATCATGGTTATGTTTTCTGTGCATTGTCTGACTGGTTTATTTAAAAAAGTACAATGAGTCAATTATACTATTGCCTGTTTTCTAAGTGCTGGAGAGAAGCTCTAATTGCTTTCTGTCAGTTGACTCAGGCATAGCTACTTCCTAAGTCATTTCTCTTCACCAGCGGAATAGTCTCCCACTGAGAATACTCTGTCCTGATTGTGGAAACTTGTATTTTGGTGGGTCTTAATTAATAACAGTGATGTTATTAATCTTCACTGCATTTTCTAACCTTTAAAGCAAAGAAAAGCATAATTTATAATGTTACGGAATAAAATTATGGCCCACTCCTTCCCTGAGGGGAAATAGGTTTCCTGCACAATTTGCAATTCTTTCCCACAGTGAATACTGCCTGTAGCTTGCTTTTAAAAGGAAAGCTAAATGTAGAGGAGTGGGAGGCAACACGGATGGTGTTACTTTCCTGTTTGCCTGATTCTTGTATATAGAAAGCGAAGAATGAATTCAGGGAAATGCTAATGGTAATAGGTCCATTTTGTATGGGAGCTAGATGCGTCCATTGTGAGCACCATTGACTGATCATCCTGTTTCTGATTCTGCTGACACACAAACGTCTGTATCAATCTGAGGCATTGCACATGTCAAACTGTTGCTCTCTCAGTGCCTGCATTGATAATTCATCTTCTGCACTAAAATTTGACAAGCATAAAATTTTGAAAAGGCCAAGTTTGGGGTCTCTTGAGATTATTTTTGACCTCAGCTTTGACAGCGAATGAAGGAAATCACTAACTGTATGCATTTTGCGAGTCCATTAAGCAACTGAGGCCTGGTCAGTTGCTGTTATTAGTAGGATTAGTGACAGCAACCTTTCCATTGCTAATGGAAGCCATCGTTGACATTAGAGACTTGGCAAACACAGAAAGGCTTGCATCACTGCTGGGGCAGAATAAATACATGCAGCAATCCATTGAGGTACTGTCTGGACAAATAGGGACATTGCAAACTGGAAATTCTATTGTTTCAAAAACCTGAGGCCATATCCTGGTGGGGTCCTTGGTCCCTGAGGTATCAGAATTTCAGAAGGAGACACTAAGGTTTTAATGAGGTTTGTTGTATGTTCTTCTGCTTTTTGATGACTTGAAATCTCAGAAATCTGAACTGCTGGTCTGATGACTGTGGTGTCTTATCCAGCTGGAACAGGGAAGTAATCGCCATTTGAACATGACTTTGCAGGGTCAAATTGGAAGGTTCAAGGAAATATTCCAGACCAACTTTAACCTGAGGAGTGCCATCTCCAAAGACAACAGTAGGCAAGGAGATATTCCTCCAGAGGGGAAATCTGTGGGCTCACCCTCCTTGTGTCTCTGCTATTTGCAGAAGTGCTGTAGTGGTACACCTTTCTTAAGCCAACATTTGCCTGTGCAAAATGCTGTCTTCCCCTCTTTCTGGTCTGATCTCTCTCTGACACTCCACCTTCATTCAAAAAAATTCTTATCCAAAGATCTATATTTTACCATTTCTACCAGCAACAAATTACATCTGTGGTACTCTTGCCCACACTAATAGGCAAATTGTGAGAGGAGCCAGTGTCAATGATGGCATTACTTACGCAGTAAAGATGTCAGAATCTATTTTTACATGTGCACCAGAATAAGAAAGTCCAATTAATTGAAGCTTAGGAAAAATATAAGAACAGTATGTTAGGAAATTATCATACCTGGGAGTGTAACCATTCAGAAATTAACAGTATAATTGTTGATTGGATTCCTCTTTCCCATTTTACATTTTTGATGTTAGCCTTTATGTGATAGGTACAGAAAGAAAGGGAGGAATGACTCTGGCAGGAATACTGTGAACTTGGTATTAGTGAGGAAGGAGCTCTGTGCTCTCCCCTTCTGAGGGCAAGAGTGAAGGAGGCAGAAAAGATCACAGAAACAAGAGAGACTGAATTTTAGCGGAGGGAGATATTCTAGTTTAGCACAGGAGAACAGGGGAAACTGAGGTGAAAACTAACTGAGATGCTGAAGAAGCGTACATATTGCAAAGTAGCATCGCAATAGATTGCTTTGTTATTCCATATTTATTAACATTTCCATTTTATTACAGCCATGATTCAAGAGAAATATCTTGTTGTCATTCAAGTGAAGTGATAAAACACTCTGAGTACTCGATTTGTCACTGGACATTTCACTCCTAGAGATGTGGTGACCCTGAAAAACCCTCTGGCATACTAGAATATTCTAAGAAGTCCTTTGCTCTCCAACACTGGTCAAATAATAACTTATGCTCTTCTGCCTGGCTTGCATGGGCTGATGAGAGCATCAGTTCAGCAAAGGTGCCTGTCACTTTCACCTATAGAGAACAGATGCTTTATGCTTATACCTCCAAAAAGCAAACACGCCAGAACTGATTGGCAAGCTTGCCAAACCCAAGTCAACACAAAATTTATGAAGCTGCTTTGACAATTTATAGCTACTGATGTAGGCTTTGGCTAAATCAACATAAATATTATTTATTAATACAACCTTACAGAATTTTGTGTAGTGTCTTTGTTATGTTTTATAAGTCTTGTTGGTTTTACTAAGTCTTGCTTTTAAGGAACAAAGCAAGGTTCACTTTCTTTAAGGTCATTTCTCTTTTGGGGGGTTTGATTTAGTCTGTTTAGAAGGGGGGATAAATCCTTTGTAATGAAAAAGAATATGACATAGGAAAAACAGAGCTGGAGCCAGAGCTGGTGCAGACCCATAGTCTCTTCCACTTTTTTTTTGCCAGAGAGTCAGAGATCTTCCAGCCACACTCCCATGCTGCCCAAAGTGCTGTCTGTGTGTCCCAGCTCTGCCCATTCACCTCATCAGTCAGCAGTGCTTACTCCTCATGCCTGCGTACCTGGCTCCGGCACAGCACTCCCGATACAGGGAAATACCTCATCTGCCTCTCGGCACATGCTCTTCAGCACAGTTTTTGCATGGCTGTCTAGTAACTTGCTGTTGCTAGACTAGGTAAACATAAGGAGAGAAGACAAGAAACTTCAGTCAAAGAACTGATTTGACTTTCAACAGGAAAAAAAAGTGAGTTGGTGTCTGTTAGGAAAGAGTAACCTCAAGGCAATTCAGAGAGTTGCTGGAATTGCAGGCAATGTGGTCCTATTTTGTTCCCTGTTCAATTTCTGTTTTGGCTATACAGTATGTCAGTTTATTTTTTATTTACAATTGTTTTTAAAATCAGAGCCAGCTGAGCTAAATGAGTTCATCCTTAGAAACAAGCTATAATTCATTACAAATTGTCTTGTATGCCATGAAAATTGTCGCAGTCTTTGGCATTTATGCCCTTTTAGTATCTTATGGCATACAGAGTATAGTGATAAACCTTTCATACCTTCAAAGTCATATCCTTCTTCTGTATTGTTCTAAAATCCTCTAGACTTAATCAACACTGAAGGTGGCCTATGATTTGAAGAAATGAATGAAGGCAGGCAGGAAAGAAGGACAAATATTAAGTCTCACAGTAGCAAGAGACATGATGCAAAGAAAGTATTGCATTTAGTGAAGAAAAAGAGCCAATTACATTTGCTTAGAAAAAACAATGAAAGAAGCAGTCTCTTAGGAGGTGAAATAAAACTTTAGTCTAGTCTTGAGTTCTGCTGTGACGATTTTATCCTTTGGAGGATTCCTTTATGTAAGGGTAATCTGATGACATTCAACTGTACAAGGAGTTTTGATAGTTTACCTAAAGACTGTGGAAGAATATAAAAGGATAGTTCTGAAAATGAGGCATGATTTGGACAACATTGGGCTTCAGCACAATTAACATCTTAAGATGTTAATTAGGTCCATTTGGAAACTCTCTTGAGAGTATGCTGTATTTTCGTATAGAATCATGCCTTTAACATGATCCTTGGTGAAGCCTTCTAGTGCATAAGATTTGGTCTGATCTAAGGCTATTTGTAGTCATCTGTAGTCACCACTCTATTGTTTGCTAACATTTTACACTCACTTTACGTAAAGGATGACAGTAAGCAAATATATCTGTGAGATTCCTGTCTGACTTGTGGGCATGTGGAGAAATGCCCTGTGCTGTGCCATTAAGAGCGATGTAAATGATGTCAGTCATGTAAAAATGTTCTAAGTACATGGTGTAGCATTTTAGCTCTGAGAGTTTAAAGCAATACAGCATCTGTGACAGATGATTTAATTGTTATTAATAGCAACTGTCAATGACAGTGGGAGGTGGCAAAGGAAAAGCATCAGTTTGTTTTATACTGAATTCACTCTACTTGCAAAAAATGCCTATCTCCTGTCTGAAGGGTTTCCAAAAAATTACTAGTCCTTTGCATTGGAGATAACTATTTTTCCTCTGCTGTAAAGAAGAGCACAGTGACTGCATCTCGTCTACAGGCCTTGTGCTGACAGGGACAAAGTTTTAGAGAAGCATCAGTAGTCATTTTCTCAAAGGAAGTGAATTGCTCTGAATCCATGTAACACTGACCTCCTGCCCCCCCAGGCAAAAATCTCAGCACTCAGTTGCACTTGAGTTGGAGATACTTTCTCACAGGATACTCTGCTGAACTAGGGGATTTGGATCACAGACATAGGTCAATTTTTTAGTATTAGAAGGTGTTGGGAAAGGTAAGTGTATTCAGTGCAATTGTGTTGCAAAAGCTAAAGCTATTTAGTATTGCCACAGCTGAAACTATTTCTTTCATATTTAAAATATTTAGAAAACCTTTATTTTCCACATTTTTTTGATATTGGAAAAAAAAGAGTTTTTATAGTTGGTGAAGAAACATGCCAGATCTTCCCATTAAAGGCACTTTTGAAGGCATAAGTCTTAAACTGGAAGAAAAACAACTTGCAATGGAAAAAATGTGGGATTTTCTCCTTAGTTTGGAAAAAAAGAAGAGAATAATAGTTGACTTTTTTTTCTTTGAATTTCATCTGAAATACATAAAAAGTGTAGTAGTTGTCGATTCACATTTTTCAGTGAATAGAAAATTCAACGGAAGTATTGCCATTGATTAAATTTAGTATACTTGTTACAGAGCATGTGAATGTAAGATACGTAAATATAGCAGTTCCTTCTAAAATAGATGGATAGAGCTGGTGTTGTGTTGTTACATTAACTTATCACATACATAAGGAGTGCAAAAGTGTATGTCTGTGCCAGCCAGTAGGATCAAGGGCCGTACTAGAAATGTTAGCTCTTTTTTATTCATAAGTCATAAACCAATTTATCTCTCACTAATTTTATAGATATTTGCAATTAAATTGGATCTTGCCTCCTCTGAACTCATCTCCTCCTTTGACTGCATTTGAGCTTCTAGTGAAGGAAAATTATGCTGAGCTTGTGACATCCATAGCAACATATTATCTTGAAATCAAATGCAGGATCAAACAAGGGTAGGTGCCTTATTGCAAAAAGACTAAGACTTTACAGTAAGTCTGACGAGTGAGGGAAATGTTCCCATCACTCCAGGTTCCTTCAGAGGAGTGTTAGCCATCATGCATATGTAGTTATCAGTTCCAAGTGGTGCAAAGACTAAAGGAAAAGTAAAGGACTTATTTACTTCTACAACGCAACTTAAATAGATAGACTGAAGGTCAGGCAGATGTGTTGGTTTTAGAGTTATATTTTTCAAACATTTAAAAACCAAAATAATAAATAAAGAGTATTCTAGGAAAGCAATATGTTCTGCCCTGCAGAAAGCTTATTTGGATATTTTCTGGACTCAAAGACACCTAGTAACCTGAACGTTTCAAATGGCATTCC
>NW_009619812.1:45936-47874 GCF_000690535.1 Cariama cristata
ACTTTTTAAACCATGGATGTAGTTAAGCCTGGAAAAATTTCTACTGGCTCATCATAGATTCTCCATTCTTGAAAACTATGACATTAAAAATGATCATTCTTCCACAGAGGACACACTTGTCCAAACAGAAATAATTCATTCCTGAAAGCCGCATGATCTGTGTTGTGCTGTTGGCCAGACTAGACTGTCACAGTTGTACCCTGGGATTATTTATGGGTGTATCTGTGAGGCACTGCTTACTGAAGAGTCAGTCACTTATTTTTGTTCAATAATTTTTCATTGATTACTGGCTTTATTTTAATTCATTTTTTTTTCTCAGTAACTGTGCACTAAAAAGAAATGATAATTACCATTTTGTGGGGAAAAAGTGAGAAAAAGTTTGTCTTCATTTCCTCATACAGCTGTTTAGCTGTAAGCCAGAAGAGTGGATGAGAGAGCCAGAAAGTTGTAGGCAAGGACTATCCCAGCCTGTTAGTTGTATTCAGTGATACTTTATTTTAACTCATTTTTTTTTCTCAGTAACTGTGCACTAAAAAGAAATGATAATTACCATTTTGTGGGGAAAAAGTGAGAAAAAGTTTGTCTTCATTTCCTCATACAGCTGTTTAGCTGTAAGCCAGAAGAGTGGATGAGAGAGCCAGAAAGTTGTAGGCAAGGACTATCCCAGCCTGTTAGTTGTATTCAGTGATGGATGCCTCTTGATGCTCACTGTGCTGGAAGCCTTGGCAGCTCCCATATGAGCAAATCACAGACAGAGACAACAGCAGCACACACATCTTATTTAAAGGATGAGGGAATATTTTTTGCTGCTGTTTCAGCCTTGGGCAAGTGTTTCGTTCCTCTGTTCTCCAGATAAAGCAACTGTTGAGAGGAACGAGGGCTAGGCTGCAAGCAGAGCAAGGGCTAGGAAAGAAAGTGCAGTGTTAAGTAGATTCAAATTCTCTTCCTGACACCAGGAACAAACTGAAATGGTGCAAAACCTATAGTGTTGATCCGGTTCCCTCACCTGCTGCAGTTTGAGGAGAAGAACCATTACCCTGCAACCAGCTTTTCCCTGCCCTGGCTGTGAGCAGAGGCACACAGCCCCTTTGCTGAGATGTAAATGCTTATGTAGACTGCAGAGAACTTTCTTGCTTTTAAATTACTGCAAAGTGCATCCAGGGTAGTCTAAAATTTGGCTTTTCATGCTTGAGAGTACAGATGGATCCATGAAATCCTTCTGTTCTTTCCTATGCCCCAAAGTTTTGCTGGGCCAGTTCTCTCGAATGCTTGGAGTATTTTTGTTTGAGGAATGATTGTAATGAAAGCATAAGCTCTTTGTTAATGTTAATTTATAGGCTTTTATGACCACAGCAATTAAACTCTTGCTGTTAAAAGTGAATATATATGGCAGGAATTTATTTATGCATATTCAGGAAGAGCTTGAGGATCAACCCAGTGGAAAAATAAATACTGACGATGTCCTGAAATCTCAAAGTGAAAAACACTATGACTAAACCAATGATGATGCTGGTTTAGGTAATGTCTCCTTTAGTGAAAAGAAAGCAGGAAAGATATTCACGTTACCTTATTTTTGCCTCCCCAGATGGCCTTTCTCAGGGAGCTGGAAAATTTGCTTTTGCCAGAAATTATTGCTGGGTCTGTGTTTTGTTTGTTTTTAAAATTTCCAATATTGTGGTGAAAAGCAAAAATTCATTGTGAATGTTTCCATCTCTGATGTGCTGCATCAGTAAATTAGGGGCCACGTATATTTATTCTTTTTTCTCACCCACCTACAACATTTTCCTCACCCCAAAAAGGCAAAGAATTTGAATCACCAAGAAATTTTAGAGGATATTTTGAGGATTCTGTTGAACAAATGTCTTTTTCAATGATTTGAACTAGACTTTAGCTAAGGCATAGAAGGAGAAAGAAAGAACAAAAAACTGTAAGAGGGAA
>NW_009619812.1:47905-48631 GCF_000690535.1 Cariama cristata
AAAAACTAGCTATCCGTCATCTATATCAGTCTAGCTTTTTTTAGAACTCTTCTAGTTTAAATTAACCTCTGCGTTGACTTCAAATTTCTGATTTCATAAATTCTCTTAATTAGTCTTGGCACAGTTGTTGTACTCACCGATTGTGATCTTTTACAAGGCATTGTGGCACATCATTGCACTGAAAGTGCACTCAGCAGAGTTACTGAGGGATGTGTCACAACATCTTAAAAGATGTCTGTCTGTCTCTATCTGGAAATCTACTTCCTGAAAAAGCTGTACTGCAGCACTAGTGAGGAAAGACAGTAACAAATCAAAGATGCTTCTCAAATGTCATCCTCGTTGTATCCTGATGGAGTAGTACTGCTGATCTCTAGTTTCTGCATTGGGAAAATTCTTTAAATTGACATGGAATCGGCATAATTCAGAGGTGATGCAAGGAGACCGTGAAGGTGAAGATGAATTTTGAGCACATTGTATGTTTTTGCCTCATAATATTCAAATACTTCCACCTTATTATTTCCTGCATCTTTCAAGGAAGTTGAAGTTCCCTGCAACTCTAGCAGTAGGCAAGAATGAATACAGTTCATTTGTCAATGTGTCACTGATCTATTTCAGAACAACCTGTAGAGTAGCTTCAAGTTCCAGATGTATTTCTCCGGTGAGGCAGAGAAAGCAGTTTTATTGCAGACAAACTGACACTGGAAACAAGCTCTCCCTTTCTCTTGC
>NW_009619812.1:48662-64720 GCF_000690535.1 Cariama cristata
GGCATTCCTATGGGCAGCAATTTTTTGCCTGCAAAGAAAAATCCCAGACAGGGCCATGGGAGCATTTGAAGGACTGTGTATGAGCGAAAGTTTTAGTGCACAGATAAACATACATACACTATCAGACAACTATAGATAAACCATCAAATGCCACCAGATATTCCGCTGGAAAAGTAAGCAACAAAAAGAGGTGCACACTCATGCATTCACACAGGCATCAGCCTGTGTCCACATATGTGCATACATATATAATATATATTGGCATACGTGCACATACCCCCAAGTACATGTAAGATGAAGCAAAGATTTTTCTGTTCCACTGTAACCATAAATATACAAAAGTTTATTATTTTTCAGCTTCAGAACTTAATATCCACACAGGGAAGAACGATTAGGCAAATGTTAACCTCATACATTTATCATGTTAGTATTAGGGGCAACTTAATAAACTTGACACAGGATTAAAAAGGGAGTTATTCCATTATATGGACCTGGTAATTCCCTAAAGAGAGAGGGAAAGTGAGGCAGGGTTTAGCATGCCCTTTCCCAGTAGGTTCCTGAAATTTATGATCTCCGGGAATGCAGAAGAGAGGTGGGAATGAACTGGGACTTTTCGATCTCTTTCTTTTCCCCTGAGGCACTTGCCATCCCCAAGACAAGTGTACCTGTAATTATCTCACTTACTTGAGGAACAGGGTTGTTTTATCAGAAAAAGTCTGTTTCCTGTCCTTCCTGCATTTGGTGGGAATAAAATACTCCTACTAGCTTCATGACATGTAGTGCACTCAATTTAAAAGAGATCTATTATTTTCTTTTCAAGTGCCTTCTCTGTTAGCCCCATACTTTTGAGACTATCCACAGATTAACAGCATGGTCATTGTTTTATAAAATCCTCTTGAAGTTTCACCAGATTTTGCTGGATCCTGTAATAGGCTATGACCAGTTCTTTGAGACCCATGAATATAAGTGCATTTATTTTGCTAAACTTTATTTTGCTCTTCTCTGTTGCCTAGGGCTAATATATGTTTTGTGTGACACCTTGTAAAAGTATTAGAAGACTGTGGGCATACATAGAGGGAGGTGGCTGCATTTAATTAGTGACTCTCCCCATATAAAGAACAATATTCAATTTCTCTCTCGTATGACCCGTAAAGGAAAAAAGAAAGGTACGGTGGAGGCAGTGGTTGTGGTTTCAGTCTTCCTCATTAAAACCTGTAACTTTTGCTTTACCTATTAAACTGTCTTTATCTCAGCTCACGACTTTTCTCACTTTTATCCTTCCGATTTTCTTCCCCATCCCACTGGGATGGATGAACTGCCAACCGGAGTTGACACACAACAGTCCTTTTTGGTGCCCAAGACGGGGCATGACCCATGACTCTGGGATTTATAGTCCCATGCTCCCATGCCAGTAAAATCTGTCTCTTTGAGCTTGATGTTTCTGTCTTGAAGCATCATTTGTTTACAGCAGTTCAAAAGGGATGCAAAATCGACTCTGTTTAGACATGGCAGTAATTACATCTACCTAATATATTCTTAAGTGCTAACTGAGTGTAAAACAGAGGTGAGCAACTCCTTTTTTCAGAGAAATGAGTCCTTGTTCTGTGTGCTGGAAGAAACTGCAAGCTGGACCCTTCTCTGCCCTTGCACTGAATTAACTGGGGATCTAGCCCATGATGATATAAGGGCATGTTCTCTTCAGAGGGGTAACACATATATCTTGGCAATTCACTATCAGTTCATTAATCAATAAAGAGCTGACTTCTTATGCAAAACTGAACTTCTAAAATTTTCATGATTGCTTAATGGAAGGACCAAAGAAAAACCAGCCAAAACCTGTCGGCTATTTGGGATTTGAATATGCATAAATTTCCATTCACAATTAATGCAACAGTGCACTCTGCATGAAAAGCAAAATTACAGGTTGTCCCTGAAATGATTTTTAGATGACTTGGAGGCACTTGGTTTTGTTCTTTGATTGTATACTTAGGACAATAAAAACCCCTAGGGATCCTAGAGGGGATATGTCTTGGATCCTTTGTGCTACCTAATTAAAAGTGAAATGTCCTAGCTGCTGGATTAGAAGCATTCATTAAGTCAGTCATTTGTTTTAAAAAGTTTCTGCTATTTCTTTCTGTGTTTTTCTTCAAAGCCTCATTAGAACAGAATAGAGAACGTTATTTTAATAATTTGCAAATTTCTAGGAATAAATGTTATTCAAGGTAGTCCTTTCATAACAAAGATATTTTTTTTTTTGTAGGATGCTGCAGATTTGCCAAGATGGCACATCAAACTGAATGGACTTCTGATCATAGTGCACATGTGCATTATTAAAGCTATCATTCAATCCTAAGTCTTTTGGTAGGTCTAAGTGTACGATCTTGCATAAGACAGTGTAGGAATAGCATATGGAAACAATTAGGGATGGAACAAGATAAAAATAGGGATAGTAATTTTGCATAAATGAATAGTAATAGAGGCAGCTTATGTTGGTTTAACTTACGTTAGTATACTAAGAAGTTAGATAACTTGGAATTTTAGAGAGACATGTCAGAGGAGCTTGGTCTGATCACAAAGCAGCTGAGAAATTTATTTTATAACTTACTCAGATTATGATAAAGCAGTATTGTAATATTTGACCACCTTATTTAAGGTATATACTGAGATAACTTCATGCAAAATATTAAAATAAAAGAAAGACCGTCATGGAGAAGGTGCTCTCCTTCTATTAAGCCTGTGCTTACGTAGAGATTCTCATCTATTGATACTTTAAAAATACTTCTGTGACATTAGCTTATGAATTTAGGTAACTTGGGTAAAATTTCTGCCTTAGTAAATGAATTCCTTTAGAAATAATCTTTATATTTGCTTTGTATAGTCCTTCATATCATATTCACTTTTCAGTGTAATTGTTGGCTGCATACCCTTTATATCTCTGTGTGACAGGATGTGTATGAACTACTATTTACTTATTTAGTCATTGCATTGCAGTTTCAAATAAAAATTCTTTTTATTCCCTACAGTTGCTTGGGGTGGATTACTTGAACTCTCTTGATTCTTAGCTAATGTCAACATGTGAGAGCGACAGAACCCATCTGGTTCATGTTCTGTTTTACTCAAAACTTATTTGTTGCATGTGCAAGGAATGTGCAGCCTTGCCAAACAGATAACCCCATGGAGACTGACATTATAGTTTGCTGTGGGGAGCTTGTGCTTGGGACGAAGCAAATTCCAGAGCAGTGGGGACCTGAACTCGGGCACTCTCCGTCCTATGCTGATCTTCAAGCACAATCTGTCTGATTTTACCAAGTATCTTGAAGAGGTATGTCCTTTAATCCAGTGTAGAAGGAAAAAAAGCAGTAAATCTTCAGATATTTTCTCAAAGTGCAATTCCTGTTTGATATTAATCTAGCCCCACGTATTATAGTGATCAAGAGAGCATTGGTGGAGGAAATGAACTATGGTAAGGTTATATTCCATCCCCTCCTTAGCTCAATGTGCCCAATAATTTATATAATGCTTAGAAACATCAACCAAGAGTTGCTTTAAAGGGAGGGAGACCTGCACTCCACGTATTCCTACTAAAAGTCCACCACATTTCTCCCTAGCTGCCACCTGTTTTCTGTGAAAGCTTGAAACAAGCTCTCTGAAGTAAACAGTTCTTTGGTTCACCTCAGTCGGAGATGAATCAAATGCTCTTCCAGTGCCGTTCTCTACAGACATCATAACAACTGCAAACTGGTGAGCTAGTAGCTGTATGTGACTGTTTCCACTGTTCTGTTGCCATCTCACCCTTCACAGGGTTGCCAGTATTTTACCCACATTTTGTATTCACCCTAACTCGTACACTGTTCATTTCCTGCAGCATCATCAATACCAGTTTTGGGGTTTGTTTGTAAGGTGTTGCCCAATAGAGTCCAACAGCAGTACCTCAGTAAAAAAGAAAAAATCTCAGTTTATATTCTTATGTGGTTTAGAAGCTGAAAATCAAGGAAAAAAGGGCTATTAAACTTGAGAGGGACACACACTTTTCTTTCACCCAGAATAGTCTTCATGCTACCCTTTGAAGATTTACTTTATTTGGGGATTGCCTCTCCCCCTTCCTCAAGAGCCTGGATCAGAGATGTTTGCTTCTGGTTAACAGGAGTTGTCCTCCCACACTCTTCATAACTGCTCCTGGTAAGGATGAGTGAATTAAAAAACCAAAGGCACTGGAAATGTCAGAAATATGCTTTTCCTTGTGATATTTTAATGAGGTTGCAGCTTATGGTAATCAAGAAATTCCCCACTCTAGAAAAGAAAATGAGTTTATGTTAATCTGCTGTGACACTGATTGTTTTCCTAGTATGGAATGATGTTGTGCCTGTGTAGCTGTGCGAGAGCAGCTGCAGCCCATACCACTTCACTACTGGGCCTGGATATGGGAAATGGGTGACAGAGAGCTACTCTTGTTTGACATGAGCTGTCTAGGTGTCTTTTACAGGCATTGTATTAAACTCCCTCCCTTTGACCTCAGCGAAGGTACAGCTCTCTGTGTTTTCATTTTGCACATGCAGTGGTTTGTGAGAGCCAGAACATATTACACCTTTTAAAACATGCAATTAGAGTTAATGAGAATCTTCCTGTTGAAATACAGTTTTATGGGTATGTTAGCTCTCTTCCTTAAACATTGCTTTCATAAAAGCTGTCTGTTTTCCCTGGGAATTTTATTGGCTTGTATTTAGAAACTTTAAAAACCAACAGATTGGGCTTTCATTGTATTTAAAGGGTAAAAGTGTTCATCAGTTTTGGATAGAAATTTTTTAATTATGGGATTTTAAAAAATTTTTCCAAAGATCATAATTTTGAAATTTGGACTGTATAACTAACCAGGAACATGGTTGTTATACAGGAATATGATTTGGACGGGACAAACAGAAAAGACTCCTTTGTACATCCATGTTGCTTGGGACAGAGAGACAGTCCCTTCACTAGTTCCTACCGTTCTTCTGGGAAAGCTGCTCTGTATTAGGAGGCTGGAACTAAAATACACAGCACAAGTTGGATAGTCATTAAAAAAAAACCCCACACCAAACATTAAATGCCACCCTGTGCTTCAGAAAAATAAGAGCCTAGCTCCCATGTGTTCTTAGGCATGCAACAATTCAGCTGAACAGTACCCTTACCTGGAAGGGTTGTGCAGGTCTTGGTTAAGTGGTGAAGCTGGGTGCCTTTAGGCACACATTCTTTCTCTGTCTCTCTTCCTTTTTGCCTAGGCCCAGCAATTATATCTGTATTTTGGGAAAACACAGACAGACCCACACACAGACTTATAAAATCTCCCGTCTGGACTGCTTTTTATTTCTTGTTACAGACAGAGGAAGAAGGGCATGACTAGCTTTCAAAACTGGTTGCCTGTATGAGGGACTGAAGCAGCAGGAGGGATGAATGGTATTAATGCCAATTTGCAGAGTGAGAGAGGACTCTAGAAGGTGTGGGATGCTCCACATTTCTCAGAGACTTGGTAGGTGGTAGGTGATTAAGAACTAGAAATCTTTTCACTGTGGTTTTTGAAGTTGCCTTTCTATATGCAAGTAAGGGCAAATCTCCCTAGATTTCCTGTTTTCATCCTCTTTGTCCTGATCCCTTTCCCTTTGCTCAGTTCCCTCAGTCACATCTGCTGTGGAAATCTTGTCTCCAGCTGGAAGGATGAGATGTATGGAAACTTTCCAATGCTGTATGTTGATGACAGTGCAGGGGGCTCAGCTGAATAATAAACATCTTTTTTTAATACAGCTAAATGCAAAGTTGTTTATCTAGAAATAAAAATTGTAGACCATATTTATATAAGGTGAAGAATGTATTTTAAAAAGCATGATTGAGATAAAGGACTGAAGGATCAGAGTGCATAATCATTGCAACATAAGCTCTAAGGATGAGGCAGTAGCAAGACAAGAGCCTATGCAGTCCTTGATTGTGTAAATAAAGATCAATTAGAAGCAGAGGTGCTGTTACCACCATATGTAATGAGAAGGTATACAGCTTTTGTATTTAAACCAAGATTATTTGAAAAGCAGGAATTCTGTTTTGCAGAGTGTTTCAAACCATGGTCATTGTTTTTATCCCTGCAAACCAAAATAGTTTGATTTTTGTTGTGTGAAAGCTAGAGAACACAAAGTAAGTCAAGCTAGCCTGTGACAAGTAGTGGTACTGCTCCCCTGGGCCATCATGGACTTAAATTCAGGTGGCTGGATTGAGTGCCCCACAGAGTGCCTTGGGGCCTGGGTACATCTTGGCATCTGGTACATTTCAACCTCCTTGATGGTCCCAAGCTGCAGCCCCTGCCTTTCCTTGCCACAGCAGAGCTCCCATTCAGCGAGAGTGCTGCTGCACGGCCCTTTTGGACAGTCCCTCGGAAGGACACCCAGGACAGTGGTGCTCCCTACCAGGTCATGGCTCAAGGTTTGTGGGTGTTTGCTTTGCTGAGTTTGAATCAGGGATTTGAACCCAAGATTTTCGTGCCAGGAGTGGTGCCAGGAGAAGTCTTTCACAGCACATTATGAACTACTGTTTTCTCAGTTCGAGTCCACCGAGCTTCAGTGAGTTACAAAGACTGCAACTCCAACTGGAGATAGTAAACATAGAGCACTGCTGTTTTAGTGATTAAGTCAATCCCCTGGATTATGGGAGTTAAAAATTCAAGAGCCCTGCTTTGAACGGGGATGATTTGAACATGTGTCAGCCACATCCCTGGAAAATATTTTCATTGTTGGTCTAATTCTGAGGCAGTTCAGAATCTCCTGTAAATCAATACATTTCCATGAAAAGCTTTGGCTTTCATTGAGAAAAGGTGTTTCAAATAAAACAGTATTCACAATCAGCTCTATTTCATGTTTTAAAAAGCATATTGGCAAACTGAAATGTCTAGAAAAGAGCTTCAAGAAATACTGGAGTCCTGGAAAATCTTCTTTACTAAAAAACTCATGACATTCAATCTTTGTAGTTTATCTTTAAAGGTAAATGGTGCCTGTTCACAGTAGATAAGTGCCTATAAGAGGAACAGATTTACTAGGAGACAACATTTTAACCTTCTGAAGGCATGAAAAACTGCAAAAAATCTCTTATGGCCGTGAGCTGGAGCTACTCAAATTCAGAACAGAAATCAATGGCAAATGTTTAAGATAAGGATAATCAGTCACTGAAGCATCTTCTAGAGAAATGAATTATATCTGCCAGCAACTGCTGTCATTAAACCAAGATTATTTTAAAAATGTCTCAAGATTCAGCAGAAAGTTTTTCTATAAAGTAAGTTTTAATTCTAGTGGAATTTCTGAACTTGCAGTAGAAATCACTTGATGGTATGTCTGTCTTATGCAGAAGGTCAGACTAGGTAATAACATTAATCTTGTATAGATACAGTTTTGCAATTACTTTTTCTGTCTTGTAAGTTAGTGTGAATAATAATAAAAAATATTAGGTCAAACAAAATGATTTCTCATGAGGCATCCTGTCAAAATCTATTTAAATGAAACGAAGCTTGATTTTCCATTCCTTTCCTTAAATTTTCCACTTACTAAAATATAATTCAGGTGGTTTAAAAAACCCCATTGCTTTCTTTTGACTTTTTCATGAAAATATTTCAATTATTCATTCTAAAACTTCTGCTTTCTTCTTTCCCAGGTATCATTTTTGAGAAACTTTAGACAAATAGCTTTGCTTGACTCAAAGATGTGTTTTTCATTCCAGCACTGAAAGAGTCTGTACTTTGTCATCTGAGCTCAAATGACAGGATTTTGAGAAACGATTCTGAACTTACTCTCTGATACTTTTCCTCATACTGACAGGCATGAAGGCCCTGGGCTTACATGCCAGGTTTCTGCCTTGAGCATTTGCTAACTAGCAGTCTTAGTTCTAGAGAGATGATAGAAAAATTTTGTAGATTCTTGTTTGTATGGATGTTCACTAGTTATGCTTAATAAAGGGTAGCAAATTGCCATGATAAAAGCAGATAAATAGCTTACGGAGGCAAATTAGTATCAGACCAACTCACTGCTGAATAGGGTTATAGCTGGCTACAAGAGGACGCTAATGATGAATGTCATCAGTATCAGTGATGATTTCTGCAGAGGAAATAGACTATTTTGCCCAATTTCATCCTCTTTTCACTGAGATTTTATAGGATGATTCCAAAGGGTATGCAGAGATGTACTCATGCAACTTTCCCCAGAGATGAAAGCAAAAGGTTATGAGAAGATTTTAGCCAAAAATGTATGATGACTTGTTTTCAAAATATCCTCTTCTTCATTTTCTGCTAAGCATGCCATACATGAGGAAAGATCCCAGGTATATGGAGAGGTGGTATACCTAAAAACACAGAGATAGCATTCTGGAATGGCATCCCTCATGCTTTTTTACTGTGTGGTGAATCTAAGACACTGTTAAAAATACATTTCTTTTGAATATTCCCTCATTTAGTGTAAAATGAGAAGCTTGCAAATGGATTAAGTTTCAAAGAAGATTCAGTACATGCTTTAGATTATCCAAGACTCTGGCTGAACTGTTGTTTTATTTCTAAAATAAGTAGTGCCATCTGAAAAAATCTCAGCTAGAAGACTGTAGTAATCACCTAATCTCATTATTTTCAAAAATTTGCATGCTGTGACTTCAGAAGAGAAAAAGGGTTCAGAATCCACCTCCATTTGTTTTGGCATCCCATTTCACATAGTCCTAAAGGTAAAGAGGGGTCTCATAACCCCTGAAATTTACTTTTCAAGGAAGATTGCTACCTACAAGGAAGAGAGCTCATGTTCAGATGCAACCTCTTGCACAGTGAGAGCATCACCACTGGCATCTCCATGACTCCAGAAACCTGTGCCCCTCAGCACAAGATGAAGGGTTATCACTAGGTCTTTCTCCATGGTGAAAGCTGAGGTATGGGAAGAGAGGAAAGAGGGAGTGGCAGGGCTAGGGACAGTAGGGTGAGATCAAGGGTTTAATTTTAATTAAAACAATACTGCTGAGCAATGAAACCTGAGTTGATTCTACAGCTCAGCTACCAGGACTGTTTCTGTGCATAATTCTTATTAGCCTAATTTGTGTTTCTGGTCAGCTGGCAAATCAGGTTACAGAGCTGCATATGAAACATCCCTTTTCTAGAACTGGAGGGAAGAACTCCCTTTGGGTCCTTATTTGAAGAGCCTGAAGCATTGGACTGGTGGCAGAGCATCCTGGGTGGCAGCCTGGGGTCTCCAGCTGGGACAGCCACCTGTGAAACTCCTCCATGGGAATGATTTATCATTGCAATGCGTTTCCCTCTGATTAAACAGCAGGCAACAATCATCTTCAGCTGCAGACACATTTGTAATGATGAATGTGTCATGAGGAATATATTGCCTCTTGGAGCACTGAAAGAAAGCATAACTTTTTTCTAAGATACTACTGTAGTTATTCTGTTGGTTTTGAATTGTTCCAAATATATGTCATAGGTAGGAATGGATGTTCTGGGATGTGTTCAGATGCAGACGTTCAAAACATCTGTCTACCTCATTAATAAACTCAGAGCCACCTAAGGAGCTAGGCATTGCAATGCCAGAACTTTTGGTACTCTTCCCTTCAATGACAGGGCCTTGCAAAACTCCCTTTGTAAGGAGCTGGGTGCCTTGGAGAAGAAGGCCTGAAAGCTGGCTTGCTGGGAAGGATCTACTTTTTTTTATTAACTGGAGGCAGTGAGGAAAAAAAGAGGGCTTAAGAAAACTGAACACTTTCTTCTACTTTGTGCTCCTAGATGCAACTTGGCCCCAGCTTGCTGCCTGTTTCTCAGACTTGAAGCAATACTTCAGTGGTCCAGGAATGCTTGCCCAGCTCTAGAAAACCTTGGTTCACATCCCTGTCTGTCATATGCAAGAAGATTCAAGCATCCATCTTTCATTTGAATCTGTAAGAGCAACTAATCCAGATAAAACTCTTCTACTTATCGAGCTGAACAGAGTGATCACCTAACCTTGTGGTTCGAGCACTGACAAAAAAGGGGAAAAGTCAGTGCTGGTAGTTGGCCTTGCTAATTTCTAGGCATCCAAAGCTATCTGCTGCACCAGCCGAGTATCCTAATACCAGATATCCAGTGGGTAAGGAGTCATTATTTTGCTCCAGACTAATTTAAGTAGTTCTTGAAAAGTAGGAAAAGTGCAGTCAGGATGTATGAGGAGACACTGTTGACAGCCCAGTCTCACTGCCAGTGTGAGGCATGTCTGGGAGACACTGTCCTGCATCACCCCAGGGGCATGGGAGCCCAGGCTGGCACATTCTGCCCAAGTGCAGTGGCCGTGGGGAAGGACTGCTAAAGGTGGGTTGTGCTGCCCTGTTGGCAGTGTGGGCAGCAGAGCCCAGCTGGCAGGTTTGCTCTGAGAATGCACATTGCCTCCAACCAGACAGGCAGAGGAATATTTGTTTATGAGTTTTTGAATCCCAGCAGAGCTTGGGGATGAACCAAGAGCCTCCCTGGTCAGAGGAGGCAGCTCTAGCAGTGCAGCTGCAAGCATTTAAGCACTAAGGATGTTTTACCATCCTCTACCTGCAGTCCTATTACTGCAAAGGGAGCCTGCCCCCAACACTTGCATGCTCAAAGTCCTTGCTCAGCTACCATGTAAGTTCTTCTTATCTCCTTTAAGTAGAAGATTTTTCTCTGTCATTTTGTGCGGCTGTTTCTCTGTCCTTACAGCAAAAAGCATGAGTATGTTGGGTATGTTTTGTTGTCTTCCTGTATTACAATTTTTGCTGAAACTTCTGGACTACTTGTTTCTTATGTCAGAAGTGTGGGTACAGGGGAAATGAGACCTATTTGGTATTGCTGAAGGTGCTTGCTCACTTTTTCCCCTTGCTGAGGCCTAGTGACCTGAAGTCAATCACCTTTCCTTTCTGCTTTGCCCATTATAATCTCAGTATGAGAAATGTGATAAAGACAGGATGGAAGTTGCTTTACAGCACAGAACACGGCTGGGACTACTTAAAATAACTTGTTTATTACTAAGAAAAACAACCAGGAAAAGAAACCTTGTATTGCTTTTTCCTGAACATAAATGTTATATCTATCTAGCTATTTTTTGCATTGGTCTTAAAATAGGGTGAATTTGGTCTGCTTTTGGTACCCTTGCCTCTTTCATATGCACCAATAGTAAGCTGTTAAATGAAGCAGTGAAAATGGGATACTGCATGTTTCCTCATACCTCCCTTGGAAGGTGCACAACATTTTGGGGCTTTTTGGCCAGCAAACAGGGTTTACTCCTTACTGGAAGCCAGCTGTAGATAGTTTTTTTTTCTGTGCTTTGTTCTCCATGCTCCTTTCAGGCTGTTCTAGTTTTCTCTCCTGCTCTTGAAGACCACACAGTAGTCAATCCAGGTTGCTAAACAAGGAGGGATCTGGGGAGCTGATGGCTCTGCGCAGGACTGCCGCTCCGCACCGGACAGTGCCCGCAAGGGACACTGACCCTGCAGAATACTCCTGATTAAGACACAGCAGCATCTGACATCTAATTGCTTTATGTGGGAGTTTTCAGTGAAACATTCTGAGAGTGTAATAACTTTTGCAATTGATGGCACTTCTTAAAGCCCTTCTTGTTATTTAATTGATTCCAGGCTGGTGCTTACTAAGAAAAATGCTATTTGTGGGTGGTTGAGCTGTTTATTATCCATTAATAACCACGTGGGTGGACAGCTGTATTGTGCTAATCAATACATAGAGCTGCGCTCCTGAAACAGAAGGGTGCAGGGAATTTGGCACCCAGGCTGTGCAGAGAGAGGAGAGCTCCCTTCATGCCGTTACAAGGGTCCTTCTTGCCCTTACTCAGCTGGCATAAACAAACCCTCACAGAGGTCCATCGCTCCCTCATCTGGAGAGGCACGTTTGCACCAGGCATGAAGGACAGGCTGTGTGTCAGTGCTGAGCCACCTCCTCCCAGCTGAGGAACAGAACAAAAATGGGATAGCAAACATCCATGCTCTAGACTGGGGACGAGTACTGCTTTTCAATGTTTTCCTGAGGTTTAAAATAGCAGATTTCTTTTTTGGTCTACTCAAACCATACTCACTGCACAATTACAATGAATACAAATTTTAATATAAATCTTGAAATAAATACGTGTGCTAAGGTAATTATTTATACTTCATCTTTTGTGCCTGCTTTTATATAAAGTCACATGTCAACATTCTGGTCTTCAGCTTTTTCAATGAGACTGAAAAATATTTTTGGTTGTATATATGTCTGTATATATGCATATGAAGAAGATATGCAAATATTAGAGACACTGAAATATAGTTTTCCAGTTTATGGAAAACTAGGAAATTATTCTTTTGTTTTGTTCAAGCTTGGAATAAAAACTTGTTTCTACAACTTTCTATGAAACGAGAAATCCTGAAAAAAAATCTGTTTTCAAAATCGTATGTTATATGGTGCATGACTTCCACTGATTTGTCATAACACCATATAGAAATACATACAAAAATCAGTGAATAAATGATGGAATTGTATTAAATGAACTTTTCATTTTTACTGAATTTTTAATTTCTGATTTTGAATTGCTTTTCTGATGCTTATGTCACTACAGTTACAATATTTCAAACCCCCCCCAGTTGCATCCTAATGTAATTTCCTGGCAAATATATGGGTGAGATATATTCACAAATTATTACTGAGGGTCATATTTGCTCTGAGCTGAAGATTAGTTTTGAATTTGTTTCAGATGAGCTGCTGACCTGATGAAAACCATCAGAAATTAAAGATAAAAATCATAGCACTCCTTCCTGAAGTTCTACATTTCCATCTGGGTTCTTCCTTTAAGTGTTTTGCTTTGGGGCATCAGTAGCCACCACCATTAACATATTTTGTCATCAACAGATTGTGATCACTTCTAGCCACTGAGAAGCTAGAGATTATTTCAAGACAGTGACCTAGAGATGAGACCTACTTTATCTCATTAGAAGATAATCAGCACTACCTGGGCCCCTGAGGAATTACTCTTTCATGGTTAGGCCCATAACCTAATGGAAAATAAGCCCCTTGGAAGAGATAACTTTGAACAGTAGGCAAAAGGCAACACAGCAGTAGGTAGGCTGTGCAACTGAAATTGCTTTAAACCAGACTCTCAGAGTTTCTACTGGCAAATGAATAACCAAGAGTGGATTTCTTTTTATCCAGTATATTTATTGCATATCCATCACACACCTGAGTGTCCAGCATAACAGGAAAAGCAGCGGTTTGTATGGAATTGAATCAAAATCTGTTATTATTTTTGTCCTTTTTGCACAAAATGCAAAGTAGGAGGGGGAGGGGAGGATGGAAATGGAAAAAGTGCGTGGAAACTACTGCCTGTCCCTTCCTTGCCCTTTGGGGCTTTGTCACGTTAGGCATTTGCAATCAGATTAGCAGTTTCTTTTGTAAGGCTCCTCTCATTTCAGGTTAGTATTCATATGTGGTAATGTTACTGCAAAGTGACTTTCCTAGCACCTTCGGTAAGACGCATGCTAATAGGGAGTGATAGAGAGGAGCTAACGTGATGAGGATGTCAGACAGTGTTAACAGAGCAGTGCTGCTTTGCTCTTTCCAGCTTGTGCCGCACGAAGCCAGAGTTCCTCACCATATTTCTTTGTTCACTTCACATGAAGAGCCTTTGTGGGGGATGAGGAGGGCAGCTCCATGTCAGCTGTGACCACTGCAATCAGAGCAGGGAAAGAAGACTGTTCTATGCCCTTGGAAAACTTATCTCAAAGGTGGCTCTACTGCATTCAAGGACATGCAAAACTGGACATCACATCATCAATAGTAGCTTTTATAAGAATCAAATGTTCTCCCAGAGGGATGTAGACTAAAGACACTCCTGGATGCAGAGCTAAGACATAAGAACTGATTAATTTTGTTTTCTTTGTTCATGCAGTTTGCAACTTTGAGTAATGGATTTCTCTCCTTTCCTCCCATCTCTTCTTTTTATCTCATCCCTTGCACAACCCATGTCAGGAGTTCATCTGAGATTATGATCCTGACTGTGAGCACAAGCAACTTATTAATCATTAAGTGGTAATTTTTTTCCCAGCATAATACCAGTTACTATAATTATTGTTACAGCCACATCTATAAAATCTAACAAAGACTGAAACCCTGGGGCTGTGCACACCTGGGCTGGGAAGAATGTCATTTAACTGTAGCTGTTCAAAAGGTGTTCTGAGCTAGTCCCCCTGGCTCCCCCTAGCATCAGTATGGGCAGAAACAACTGCCTTCAACTCATTAAAATAAGGATCCTGTTCTAGAGAAAATTATATTTCTACATTCCACCTAGGAGGATGCCCTTCTTTTGATGGATGAAGCGTGACATGCCTCATCTTCATTTCTTGCTGTGGCTTCATAGTTCTTTGCAAGCACCATTGACTTTCACTTTTCAACCCTTTTTACTCTGAACTGTGTCTGCCCAGGGATTAATACATATTTTAGCATTTATCTTTTAAAATATATATTCCTCACTTTTATAAATAGTTCCCATTTGCAAGGTGCAAAGTGGTAGAGTAGAACTTACATAAATGTTCATAAAAACGTAGTCGTGCCGATTGTCTGCTTTGGAGTATGACACAAGCTCGCCCAGAATAAAAAACACGCTAGTTTCTGTTCTCTGTGAAGTGCTATGGAAATCTACTTACACTTGTTTTAGTATGCTGCATCTCTTTGATGTCCTCTGCTCAAGGCTGTGCATAAGTCTTACAGCCTCTCCCTGCCCTGTGCAAATTTACAATGAGGTGTTTTAGTAGCAGCACTCAGCTGGCTTTGTCACAAACATCAATTTATAGCTCTATTATATGCAGTTTCTCCAGGGGCTGCCTAAGCAGGACCAATTCCAGTGCACTGCCCTGATGTGTAGCTGTCCCTGACACCCTGTACTTGGTCACCCAAAACATCCCCTCAGACAAGCTAGCAATGTGGGAAAACAAGATTTGGAAAGGACTTTAGATCAATGTGGAGATAGATCTGTTTCAAGCACATGCCTGAGAGGTATTTTTGCTAGTCAATGGCTCCCAGACCACTGTGTACAAGCACTGTTGTACACCCAGTGACAGAAGATCAGGGCCCTTGTGTCCAGTGCACAAGTGGAACTGGTAATGGGCAGTTGAATGAGAGAGAATTTTTCCTGTTCCCCTCCAAAATCTTGGTGAACAGTTGATCTCTGAAGAGTTTTATGCCCTCTTGCCTTCCACCCAGGTAAGACTAGATAAAACAATATATATTTTTAAATATCCTTTTCAATTTTCATATTGATATTTTGGTATTTAAACTTTCGGAATGAAGGGTACTTGAACCAAAAAATGAACTTCTAAAAAAAAGTGTTACGACAGTCTTTTCAGATGTGTTTTTTCATAGAACATCTTAAAAATAGGCAATCCATTGAAATTGACCCTTTCCCATCCAAAAAAAAAAAAAAATTAACAAACTGAGGTTTTATAGTGGAAAAAAGTTTCACTGGAAAATTCCCAACCAAGTCCATTATTTTGTAATTGTTTAGCTCATGTCTCCTCAGCATGATATGAAAACCACCAAACAGAAGACATTCCCCCTCCCTTGTATAAAATGTGTTTAATGGAAAATATACCAACTAAAACCATTGAAAACTTTTGAATTCTTTATTTTTCATTTTAGGAACACAGTATAACAAAATCTGCAATTTGATGTCCATATTTGAAATGTCTCATATTTTGTATAGAACATCCACTATTTTAATAATTAAGCCTGTTTACTCTGAATTCTGCTCTCATCCTTATCTGATGGCTCCTGGCAGGGCAGTTGAAGCCTAACCCTCCTGTTGCAACACATGCAGTCACTGGTAGTAGCTTAGCCTTTGTTAGCCAAAATGACAGCCTGGCCAGACAACCCGGCAGTATCTTAATTTGTGTCAAAGAATGTGACTTTTACAGAGGGAAGTTCTTGCTCCTTTGGGCTACTGGCACTTCTTAGTCTTCCTATCTCTAAGGGCATCTGAGCTATATCATCTGTGCTGGAGGGATTTAACATCTTTGACCTTGCTCCCTATTCTTTTTTAGGCTGGAAT
>NW_009619812.1:64747-67534 GCF_000690535.1 Cariama cristata
TGCTCATCCTCCCAGAAAATGATTTGAGGCAGCTGCCACCAGTAACGCTTCCATTTGGGAATATTGCCTCTATGCCATATGGATCCAATCACCCTGCTCAGCCCTGCTCCTGAGCGTTTTTCAACTGCAGGCAAAATCATAGTAGTGATTATGGTGGGAGTCAAGGAAAGCCTTTGGTCTTTAAACTTAAATAAATTAACTCAAGAGCTTTTTGGGGCATTCCTTCTTGCCTCCTTCCCTCCTACATTGCTTCATATTTTTGAGCCAAAGGCTTTGCTTTCATAGTGATTTATTCAGCACCTGTAGCAAGCTGTTAATGAGAGAGTGAAACCTGGAGAGCTAGCTGAGACACTTCAGAGAGAGCAGAGGAGGAGAGGGACAGGGGGAGGGAGGGAGGAGCAAAGGAGGGAAGAGCGGGGGGGTGGGGGAAGACGGAGCAATGATGGGAGCAGAAGGAAAGTATTTTTGTCTCTCCATTTCTTTGATATCATTGTTGCTGGTTTTATTATTCTCCCTGGTTCTGTGTGTTGGTAGAAATGAAGTTGGCAAGCTCCATTGAGAAGGTGGTGGCAAAGTCAGTTTCCTAGTGCTGCCAAGTAGGTTTCCATGTCTAGACAGTGCATACAATGGTTGGCAAAAGACCAGAGGCAGAGTTAATGGATTTACAAAATAGCAGCATTTCTCTGTATTGATTTTCTCAGGGTGTTTCCAGAACTCGAGGAGAAATAGGTGGCCATACTTTACAATTTTTTTCTACTAATAAAAGCCCTCAGAGCGAAGCACTTAATAAAGACACTTCTGGTCTGGGGGACATCGTCTAAAGATGTCTGTCCAGAGAGGAAGAGATTAATATTACTAGGTATTACATTAACAGTGAATATTACTGGCTGTACGTAGAGGTTGAGGTGGCAATTATTATGGTGCTTGACTGTGATTACATTCTTTTAAGGAAAAAGGTAACCTTCACAGCCCAGTGATGAAATTATGACTCTGAGTGAATAGCTTAGACAGGGAGATGGGTAGCTTGGCACCAGCCATGTCTGTTTTCCCCTGTGTACGATCAACTCTGGCAACAAATTTTTGAAAATATGCGTGGTCAGTGGAATGTGCCTAAACCTCCTCTGAGAAGACAAACAAAAGTTTAGCTTCAGTGCTCTAAATTTACAGGTACCCTTAGTTGTAGGCTTTCAGTAATGTTAAGTGAACTTAAATACACATACAAATAAAAAAATGTGCATGACAGGAAAAGGGTTTTTTTTGGACTCTATTTTCCAAAACGTATAGGGCAGGGGGTTAAGTCTTGGCCTGCCATGCTGTGTTTCAAATAGGTTTGACAACTCCACCCATCTGGAAATCAACACCCGTATTTGCAGAAACCTCTTCCATCTGTTAAAACTCTCACCATTGGCATCTTGAGGGCCCCCTGAAGCTGTATGTTGGCAATTACAGGATGGTATAGTGTTTGTGTGAGAAAATTTGGACTCTAGAGGTATACCAACGATTTGAGTTATGCGTATTGTCTGTGATGGATGGTTAGCATAATGGGGTCTGAAAGAAGTAATCTGTTCTTTGAAGGGAAGAGCTAAATCAGGAATAAGTAGACTGTGGCTTCGGAAAACAGAGTTCAAGTACCCATTTGTGTCTCTATTGTGATCTTGACAAGTATCCTTTGACTGTCAGGATCTACCTGTAAAAGAGATGTAATAGTGTTTTCCCCCCTTACAGCCTATCAGTAAAGCATATGCTCTGCAGAGTACAAGGGACTTAAATACAGGGCAAGCAAATGAATATATTCAAACACATAAATTTATCTGATTGTTTTGAGAAAAAGGAAGATGAAAAAGTGACTTTTCTGGATTTCATTGTGGAAAACTTATGGACAGAAAGGTGGTTAAATGGCTGAAGGTGAGCTTGGACTGAAGAAACAACAGAGCAAATGGCAGTGGTGGGTAGTCTAAGAGAGAGAGGATAAAGATAGGTGGAAAGACCTGAAAAGGTGGAAACGGCAAAAATCCTCAAATAGTAACAAGGGAATAATTTAGAAAGAGGAAGTCAATATAGACCACCTTATTAAAATTACTTCTTTCTATTCTGGAGTGACTGGGTTGAAGTATCCTAATCCTGCCAGAGCTGATGCACCCACTGTGCCGAAGAAACCTACTCTTCAATCACTTGTCAAATTGCTAGACTGACTGTGTACCAAAAGCCAGATTTACCTGGGCAGGGCTGGTCCCCAATCACTACCATTGGCTTCCTCTGTTGCATCTGAGCCCTGTCTGCTCCTGAAGTGAGGGTGAGACCCTGAGGAGCCAAAGATATGCAACCTGTATTCTTTATTCCTGCTCCCAGATGCTTTCTAGGTATGCCATGCAGCCAGGTTTGCATTCATAAGTCAAAGGGAGCTCGAAATGCATTTGGTTGTTAGTGGTGCCATCTCCCCCCATAATTAACTAAAAATTTCTTTTGCTTCGATATAACTGGATGGCTACAAGAGAGTCTTACCTATTCCCTTTTAATATTTGAATGACAGAAATATATAGAGGAATGTCTTATTGGAGGCCCTCGTCAGATTGCTGAAAGGACCTTGCAGTTAAAGGCAAAATCTTCTGAAAGAAGCAGTCACCAGAGGTGGTCAAACAAGGGAGGAAGAGATGCAGACAAGACACAGACAAGTAAAGTGGTAGTCCAGACCTCTCTTGAAATTCAGTTACGAAGAAGGCCAGGGATAAGAAAGTTAAATTTTTCTCTTAATTACTACAGTCTCATAGCCCTGTGGCTACTGTAGGG
>NW_009619812.1:67544-79333 GCF_000690535.1 Cariama cristata
GTGAAACTATTTTTCTCCATTTATTATCCCAGTTTCACATTTCACAGCGTAGTTCACTCAGTAAAAGAAAAAATAAACAGAGATACCACATACAAAACCATTTTTATTATTGTTATATTTTGCTGTTTAATGCAATGTTTTAACTAGGAATACAACTCAGCAGAAGTACATACACATATATTGCATGTAATTTTAGTTGTGTCTTTAAGATATTTCAAACCCTCATCATCTCAGTCTTTCATGAGTTGTTTTGGTGAAATACCTTCTTCCTTCATCCTGCATAATGTATTTGAATGTTGCTGAATAACACAGACTTTTTTCTTCCAAATGGAGCACAACATTACATCCAAATTCCCAGTTAATACGACTTTATCAAACTTTGCTTTCACTGTATGAATGTTGTGTATAATATGTATATATCTATACAGCATATATAAATATATATCTGTTATGTATATATAATCAAGTGGGTCAGCTTTACACAGCTAACCATAAACTTGTGCTTATCTTATTTATATGAGATCAAATGTACGGCATCAAGAATTAACCAGTCCCTGACTTGTAAGATCGTCAAGTCCTGTTTTTACCATATGATTTTGGATATCACATACATGTAATGCATTCCTTTCTTTCTTGCAGTAGTATTTTCTTTTGAAGAAAAGAATGCTGTTGTGTTTTTTATATAAATGAATAACAGGTTTTCCATACCCTTAAGTTAAAAAAAGTCTCAAGAAGACATGAGGTTCTTCCTTATACATAGAGCTTGAAGAGTAATTGGACATTCACTGTAGATATATTTACATTATAACCTTATCTGGATAGTATTACACATAATGTATTATTTTTTTACACAGTCAAGATATGGTGTTGGTCATATTAAAACACGCTACCTAAAGGTATTTACAAACTGCTAGTCTCTGACTTACCAACCACCTCTACAAAGTGGCACCAGAATTGAGGTCTGTTTATTGGCGACCATGGCACTCTCATCAGTGTTTTTATTATTATTACTACCACTACTATCATGATGTGCTTCAGAGGAGGACTGTCTATGGGGTAGAGGTGTAGAGACAGAGCAACCGTTGGGGGCAGAAATCCCCCACCCCCCAGCTTACATGAGCTGAGGGGAGCAGAAAAGCAATCTAACCGTGACCTGTCTGTCCCTTCCGAGTTAGGGCATGCCAAGCTTGTCCCCCTGTGCTTTCTTCAGTGCTGCCAGGTGAGTCAGTCCGAATGGTAAACACCCGCCGAAATCCTTCTGCCCAAAGGCCGCTGTAGCACGGCCTGTGATGGTACCACCTCATGTACCACCCACAGCCGCTTCTCCCAGAGAGTCAGAGCGCATTGGGGCGTCTCAAAGAAAACAGTTTCTGTGTGCTTCTTGGCAAATATGGCCAAAAAAAAAAAAAAAGAAAAAAGAAACTCACTATAAAAAGATGAAAAAGAATAGTTATCTAATGGCACTTTTCAGGTTATGCAGAGCTTTGGAAGGCAAAAAGACACAAGAATTTGTTTCCCTTTATTTGTTTAATACCAGAATGAAATGTATGTAACAAATTTACCCAGTATCCTGAAATATGAGGCCTGGGAGGACTGATACACTCATGTGGCCCACTAGTTCCACAGTATAGCAAAAGAGGCCATAGCAAAAGCAGGAAAGTAAAAATATAGGAGAAATAATTGCATTGGCTGTGGTAAATGATTCATGTCTAACTTAGCCTTGTTATAATTACATTCTTAGGCTTGGTTTCTCGGTGAATATTCTGCTAGTAAGCACAGGAATGAAAGGGGATTCAAGGGAGGGTGGGCTGCCTTACCGTTGCACAGGGCATAAAATTAATCTGTGCATGTTGCTGCATGATATTCCACCACAAGAAAATTCACTTTTTGCCGTTATCCATGGTTGTTTCTAATATGGAGATGACAAAACTGGGGAAGAAGAGAATTGATTTGGCTTTGTTTCACACGAGGATTTTCTTTACTTCCAATTTAAAACCCATGCAGAAAGGATTTATGGAACTTCTCACTCCACAGAGTAGTCTGGGCTTCAATGGAGGGGGATTTGCATGCTAGGGAAGGCGATATTTTGGTGGGGTTAAAGAGATTGAATACCAGCATTCACAGTACCTGAAAGGCAAGAGAAACTGCACACCTGTAGCTGAAACACAGGTGACATACTTGTTAAAGTGAGAAAGGAAGAAAGTTTTTTGTCAAAAATGTGACAAAAGAGGAAAGATGCCACAGCAAATTAAGGACCATCTCTCAGCTTCCTTCAGGGAAACATTTTCCATAAATTGAAAAAAAAAGGTTTCTTAAAAGTCTGGAGCTTTTTCTGATACACAAGAACAACAAAAGTGATACTGTATAGAAATCACACCCCTAGCAAGTGTCTCTAGACATGTTATATAAAAGTTTTGTAGACCCAAGGGTGGGAAAAAGCTTATTTATTTTTAGCTTCTCATTTTCTACCACTTGCATTCCTGTCAGCTGAGACTACAGAGCCACCCAGGAGGAGATCTTTAAAAATATCAAAGGCTCCAAACCCACTACCTGTCAGCAAACACCCCTCACCCACAGGACCAGAGTTTGTTTTCCTGCTGTTTCTTTCATAAGACTTTAGCTTCTCAAAACAAGCACTCTGATTTGTCAAAAAAATTAAGATTTTTAGGAATTATTGTAAGGGGAGGAGGCAAAACAAGTATTGGTAGCACTCTTCCTCCCCTCCCCCAGCTGCATCACACCAGCTTTGCAGCATAATGGCTGTGAGGATGCTTTTTATCTATTTGGTGCTGCAAGGCCAGTACCAGAATAAGTTTTGAGTAACAGAAGTGGCAAGGAGATGTGCTGCCAGTCAAGAGGAAAAGTTCAAAGTGTGCCAGCTCAGCACCACAGCAGAAACCAGGAGCTATATCCCCAGGCAGCACTGGGGCAGCTGTTACATCCACAGGAATGAAGAACAGGGATCAAAATCGGTCTAAACTGGGGAAGGGGACAGTGAGATTACTAGCAAGTCCCATTGCAAAGTAGACACATGGGCATATTCAAATCCATCAAGAGATAAAAAAAAAAACACCCAAAAAAATGCCCATCCCCTCCTGCCGTTGTCCCAGCGGTGATGGCCAGGAGCGGCTGGGCCACCCCAAGGGTTTCCTCACCAGTGCATGGGCTGTTCTCATCACAGCCACACTCACTAAAAATGCCTCCTCTTGTCATTATATTTTCCTCCACCAGAAAAATACAAAACAGAGGGCTGATAGATTTAGCACTTGGCTTTTGGCCCCTTCATACTTTGTGGATGCCAAACAACAGATCCCTGGGGTCCATTTGAGCATTCCCCTCCCCATGAACATTTGTAAGGCAGAAAAGAAAGAAAGAAAGAAAAAGCAATCTGACCTATATAGATGTGTTTGTTTCCTTTGGACTATTTTTCACCAGGCAATGTTCAAACACTTTGGTATCTCTGAACAGATCCTCGTGATTCCTAGTTAATCAAATGAAAATTCCAAACAGAAAGAAGGGTGACATAAATTTTTCTTGGGTTTTATCTTCACTGGGAAACAGATTTCTCAACATTATTTCAGCTTTTTTCTTTCTTTTATACTTTCTTTTTTTTTTTTTTTTTTTTTTTTTTTTTTTTCCCCACAGGCGTCTTTAATACTCAGAAAAAGTGCCAGCTGGATTGACATATCTTCGAGCTGTTGTTCTCTCCCTGGAGAGTGAAGGTAGGGCTGGCCTGTGACAGTACAAGTCACTCCCCGTGGGCTGCCAATGTGACAGATCCTGCTGCAGCAGGGTTACTGTCAAGGGTTGGTTGGATGGACCTTTTCTGTTTCAGCCTGTTTCTAGAAATAATTAAGAGGAAGAAAAGGAGAGGGCAAGAAGTGCTAGCTGCAGGTTTTTTGTTGCTTCCCCCCCCTGCCATGAGTCACCTGCACAGTTTGCTTAATTTCTATCTGAAATGAAAGTGGCCAGCACAGCCCATGGTGTGGATGTGCCGCTGGGATCCTCTGGCCAAGCGCAAGGTGAAGATGTGGTAGCACCAGCAGCAAAGCCACCTGGGGCCTTGGGAGTCACGGGGTGCAGGTGACAGCTGGGGAAGCTAGAGGAGGTACCCAGGGAGTGCTGCTCATCAATACCGTCATCTACATCTCGCAGAGCTATCGCTCAGAAGGGAAGTGAAACCTGGTGAATGTGGTTTGGGACAAAAAGGAAGGACATGAGAGCTCAAAAGTTGTTCAAAAGAACAAATTATTTTGCAACTCTGAAAGATTATCCCACTTTTTGTCTTTCTGAGCCACAACCAGCTGAAGACCCGAGAGGTTCCCAGTATCTCAGGGCAGACTCTGCCTCCTCTCTGCCTCTGGAAGAGGGTAGACAGTGACATGAGTTAAGTGTTGGCTCTGCATCTACCACGAGCTGCCAATGAGCGCAACACAGACAAAACTCCATGCAATATCTTGAATGTTAGATCATTTTTTCCATGTATATAAACCAAGTGGGGGTGTGTGTTTGCATGCCTGTGTGTATGTGCATAGGTGCGTTATGTCATCTACTTTTACATTGTCTAATTGGCTGAAAATGTGGATGTACCATGGAAATATTTTTTCATTGAACTGGTACAAGGTGGAAACACACGGGATTGTGTGTCCTGCAAGCCCTTTAAATACACTATAACACAAACCAAACCATAGCATCTTGTATTTTAGGATCAAAATGGGATGGTGCTAGGGAAAAGTGCTAGAAAGCTTAAAAAGTGAAGTTTTTTCTCTTTTTTTTTCTTTTCTTTTTTTTTTTTGTTCATGAATGCTGGCCCCAGAATATTTCTTTTTCTGCATGGTATTTTGAGTGATGGTAAAAAAGTATAATAGTAATCTATATCTTCCACTTCTTAACCTGTGGAAGTGTCCTTAGCTGTTAGAGGAATTCATAATTTATGAACAAGTGACAACTTCAAAGGTCAGAATAAAGGATTTGCACACCTGATGGAAACTTGGAGTTAAAAGATTAAACAAGAATATACAAACCATTATTTCCCAGTTTGAGTATCCATACTATTAATACCCACTTGATGAAATAAAGAAGTAGGTGTGTCTCTTTTATGAAACTTCTAAAGAAGTAAGATTTAGGAAATTAACAGATTTCATTTTATCTTTGGTTTTAATCTGGATTTTTCAACACTGTAAGAGAATGAATGATTATGTAAGTCTTTCCCTTGACTTGTCAAGATAAGCCTAGTGAATGCAGTTTTGAAAGACAAGCAGCACTCATTTTTGCAAGACTTATTATTGAGTTATTCTTCCTTACAAACAGGAAGATGAAAACACTGATAGTAAATATGACTCAAGGGGAGTGAGGGTTGCAAATTTAGATCCTTGACTGCATGGAGACACTTAGATATATTAGGATGAAATCACTAGGAGTATAAAATCAATGAATGCATATTAAGACACATTAATCCTGAGTTTAATGTGGCCTTAATTTACTGCAGTTTAATCCTCATTTTCACTTTCTGCTAGGATCTTGTACTTTGAAACATGAAAATTGTCATATTGCCAAAGTACTTTGACACACTGTGTTCCAATAAGCTTGTAAAATGTAAAACTTAAGTCTGCAAGATTAATTTCCCTGTAATCTTGAAGTGTGCTATTTTGAAGTGCATTTTGGAAGACTCTTATGTGGTAGCATGAAATAACAGAATGATTTGGTGTCCTATTTTGCAGGTGGCTTTCACTCCAGAAGACAGTCTCTCAGGACACTGTCTATGCAGCAAGCTAGTTTTTTGGGTAACAAAATCTGTATGTTTACCTTTAAAGGTGCCTGGAAGTTGGACTTACTAAGAAGGAGGTAACTAGAATATGCATAACTCACAGACAATTGCTTTTTCAGTAATCTGATACACTTTGTCCTGTCCACACAGTGCTCAGTTGTGCTACAGTAAATATCAAATATTGAAATAGTAAATTCTTTGCCAGGTAGAAAGAATCTGAATTTGAGCTGGTATGGAGTAGCAGATATTATTTGAACTTGACCCCTGTCAGCCCCCCATCCAGACTATTTCAGTATCTGGTTTAGTGTAATCGTGGTTTTCCTCTCTGCCTCTTTATTAGCACTATCCCTTGGGTTACAGTCAAAATATTGCTCCCAGCTGGTACAAAAGGCAATGTAACCAGTATCTTTTCCACAAAGTAAACATCTTGTCCAGGATACATCCAGAAAGGACCCTGGTTTCACACTAAGGGCTTAGGCAGAGCTCGATCCATGTGGGCACATCAGTCCATCTTATTCTTTTCCTCAATAAATGAGTGTGACTGGTCAAGAGCATGGTCATCTAATATTAACTATTCATTCTGTGAAGCCTCAGTATACCTCTTCATCTGTACATTTAACTTTAAAAGGTTGTAACCTCCATTTTCCTAGTAATAACCTTGTTTCTATTCTTCAGCTGAGGTCCTTTGTTTGGCCACCATGGTGGCTGACTGGATGAGACCTTTGAATTTGCAACTTCTTTTGATATTCAGTCTTCGTGCCCTGGACAAGTAAGGTACAAAAAAGAAGAAAAGGCTGACGGAGGTAAAAGACAAATCCACAGGTGAATGTTACATGACAAACAAAGTGAACAAAATTGTCTCAAAAGCTTTGGTTTACATGGATACTGAAATAGTCTTGGGATGTAGGAACCTGGGAAAGACCACCTTTTTTCACTTTTATCTTGATATGATGAAGGAATCACGGAACAAAAGCCCCTAGAAGGGGGCAAGCGGCAGACTTTGAATGGTACAGGTCAGGCAATGCTTACGTGTTCAGCATAAGTACATTTTCTGAACTGATGCAGTTTTGGAAATGGTAGTGTCATAAACAACATAAAATAACTTTCATCATCATTTACCTAACATTAAGATTCTTACACGACAGTGACAAAAAAGCTTTAGACAACTTTGAGCTTTAAAAACCTTCTACCATGATTCATTTGAAGTATGTAATGATCTTCCAAACTCCTATGTCTGTTCCACACAGTTATTGTTAAAATTCCCTTTTTTTTCCCACTAGATGAAGACATATTAAACAGACACAGAAAAAAAACAAAAACAAAAACAAAAAACAAAGAACAAGTATTTTACATAGAATGACGAAAAATTGCAGACTCTAAAACCCTTCTGCAGAATACTCGCAGAAAGCAAGGAACTGTGCCTCCCATCCACATACTTGAATAATTCCTCAAACATCCCCATCTCCTCAAGACTTATTTTAAATAATTAAAAAAAAGTTTTTAAGTGTAGTTCTCAGGGATGGAGCTGGTGCCCCATGTCAGTATTTCCACTAACACCCTGAATTGCACATTCCATAGAAGACCATAAAGTGCTATGGCATCTCTTTTTTTTTAATTTAATTAGGAATTTCTTCACCCTTTCCATTATTGTTTTCACTAGTATTTTTACCTTGTAGCTCCTATGTTCTTGTAATGACACATAAGAAGGTGCTTAAAGGTCTTCTTGAAAGTAGCATTGCAGAGCGCATAACAAGCAGGGTTGATGGTGCTGTTGATGTAACAGAGCCAATAACCTATGGTCCATACAGTGCCAGGGATGCAGGATGTGCAGAAGCAGTTGATGAGCACCATCACATTGTATGGGGTCCAGGTGATGATGAAGGCCAGGAGGATGGCCAAAATAGTCCGTGTCACTTTTCTCTCTCTAGAAGGAGGTGGTTTCTTTTTGGCTGGCTGCTTTGTCATTTTGACAATTTTCCGGGCTACACTATTCTGCTTCTCCTCCCCGTTGGTACCTACAATCTCCACGGTAGTGTTGGTGGGGGCACAGCAGTCACCCTTTTGGGACTTGGTGACTATCCTGATGCACGTCAGCTTGGAGTTCTCCACTTTGAGATGGTCTTGGGAGGCAGAAGCCTGGCTAGCATCTTTGGCAGCTTCATCCTCTTTCATGTTGGAAGCGACCACACTGACAGAGGTGGAGTCGTTGGAGCTTTCCTTCTCCTCCCCTTGAATACAGTTCTCTGTCACAGTCTCTCTGGTGGTTTTTCCATTCTGAATTTTACTGTGCTCCAACCCATCGCCACTCGTTGGGATGTTGTTATTGTTTGGTTTCGCTATTTTACCTTGGACAAGGCTAGGGGAAACTGTATCTTGGTTTTGGGCAGCTTCCTTTTTCCCTTTCTTTATCCGACTCTTACTGGCTCGAGAGATTTGCCAGTAAAGAACAGTCATGATGATAACAGGCAAATAGAAGGCTGCAATGGCAGTGCCAAAAGTGACGGCAGCGTTGGAAAAAAACTGGATGTAGCAATCCCCATCTGGGACAGTCCTTCCTCCCACAATGAACTGCCAGAAGAGAATTGCGGGGGCCCACAGGATGAAGGACAGCACCCACGCAGCTGCAATCATAATGCCTGCCATCTTAGTGGTCCGCTTTACAGGATATGTCAGAGGCTTGGTGACGCAAAAGTATCTGTCAAAGCTGATAATGAGGAGGTTCATTACAGAGGCATTGCTGACCACATAGTCGAGAGCCAACCACAGGTCACACACCACAGGCCCTAAGGGCCAGTAGCCTATCACAGTGTAGAGGGTGTATAGGTTCATTGAAAAGATGCCGATGATCAAATCGGCGCAGGCCAAGCTGAACAGGAAATAGTTGTTGACAGTCTGTAGATGCCTGTTGACTTTGATTGACACCATGACCAGGATGTTCCCAATTATGGTGACTAGACTGAGAGACCCTGCTACCAGGACGATGAAGACCACCTCAACAGTTTTATAGGGGCTCTCCAAAGCCATCACATTTTCAGTGGAAGAGTTTATGTACGTTGAGTTATTCATATCTGTTCTGCTAACAAGATACCCAGTTAACACTTAAGCCTGCAGAGGAAAGAAAACAAAACAGATACTGTCGTGAAATTAATCCCTTTGCCTTTAGGAAATGAATCCCATAAAAACTACTTGGAAAGAGTTTAAAGGTAGAAGATGTGTTCAAAAGGACCATTCAGCTTCGGTAAATCAAAATGCCTTACAACATATAATATCCCTTTAGGAATAATATATCAATAGGATACTTCAAAATATGTGACAAAACCACAACATTTGAATCCAGATCTAGATTTTTAAGTTCTCAAATGCATTTTTCTGTTTGTCCTGTTATAAAACTAATATTGACTTGAAAATTTTGGAACTGGTTCTGCATATTGATTTCTTTCCTATCAGTAAAATAGTTCACTTTGCTCATTTCAAACCCTATTCCAAATAAAAAAGTCCAGTCCTGAAGGTTCTTATAACCTGAGGTGACGAAGTGATTTATCAGGAGCCAGATCACACAAAGGTGACTTATGTTTCCATCTTTCCTTCATGTTCCACCTGAGTATGATTCTGTCAAGTTTATGGAACAAGTTTGTATCATGTCTCCCTCTCATTTTCTTACAGTGCAGTTACTTTTTTTTTTTTTTGTCAACACTTGCAAAGATTTTGGCAGTGCATCAAACTAAAGTTATTAGTCTGCCAATAAACAAAAAGGGGTAGATCTGTTGAAGTCAAGAGAATTAGTAAACTCTCCTCACTTGAGCATCTGTATATCGAATTAGAGGCATAAAATTTTTATTTTTTCCATTTCAGTGAGATCAAAGTTATTTTTTACATCCTTTTAACTATTTGTACATGGAAAAAAGGTGGTTGTTTGGTTGGAGTTTTTTTAACATGATGAGGTTATCTCTTGATGCTTGCTTGCTTGTACTCGTCTCATTTTTTTCAAATCACAATATTTTTATTCTATGTCACATAAAGCTACGATAAAAGGTCTGAAATGGATAGCATGGTAATGATAAAGAATGAAACAGATAAAAATCAGTTCTGTTTATACACAGCAATTCTTTTTGTGCCCTGTATAGCCTACCGGCAGTACTCAATAAATAGTAATTAAACTACTAGCAATATACATTAGATAGAAGACCAAGAAAACAGCACATGCTTTTGCCTTCAGGATATGTACTATCCTTTTGTGCATCCCCTGGAAGTCAATAGGACGGACTGAAATTGTACAGCAAGTCTCCGAGCGCTCATTATTTATGAGCTGGGCTCAAGGGGTTATTGAGGCATGAAGGCCAGATGTGACAGAGAAATTAGGTTGTTTCTAATTGGAATATTCTCCTTTTTTTCCCCGCTCATACAGCATCACTTCTTTAAGTCAGAGCTTCTAAAAGTGGTAGTGAAATCAAAGGAAGACAAAAAATTCAGTTATGTTTGGCTCCTCTATACATCAGGGATTAAGGAATCCTCCTTTGGCCCCTATGACTAACCTGCACAGGCATATACAATCCATGTCATTTAAATGGAGCAATGCATTTTCACTGTCATTTCAGGACTGCATATTTTCTTTCAGATGCAAAAGGAAGAAGATGATGCAAAATGTCAGCACAACAGCAAAAACCCTTCTGACCTCTAAGAAAAGTAAACAAGTCTGTCTCTGTGGAAAAGTCAAAATGCTATACGAGGGCAAAGGTTCTCTGCCTGAGGCAACTTTGTAATCTTGTAATTTATACTTAAGGAAATACAACTGGCAGAAGGTGGGGCTCATGTATTTGTCTTTGCTTTTAAAAACTGCTAAGATTTGTTTTCCAATTCCATGTTGAAGTGAACACATGGATAAATAGAGAAACATAAGGCTAGACAGACAGTTTTTTCCTACTATCTATTCACAGGTATATCTCTAAAATCCTTGAGATCGAGTTCAAGAGAAAAAACTGTGAGGGGGAATGCTTTATTTAAATATGTGCTTTGTACAGTAAGAATAGCCTGGAGGAAATATAACAGAATTTATACTCTGTGCAAAAAATAGACAGCAGGATTGCCTAGACATATACAGCCTTCAATATACAGGACTGCCATTTCAGCAATTCACTATGAGCCTACCAGGGGAGGTGCCCCGGTAGACCTGCTCTTTACAAACAGAGAAGGACTGGTGGGAGATGTGGTGGTCGGGGGCCATCTCAGGCATAGTGACCATGAAATGATAACGTTTTCAGTCCTTGGTAAGGTAAGGAGAGGGGACAGCAAAACAGCTACCTTGGACTTCTGGAGGGCAGACTTTGGCGTGTTCAGGGCGCTGGATGAGAGTCCCCAGGGAAACAGTTTTGAAGGGGAAAGAGGTCCAGGAAGGCTGGACATTTTTCAAGGAGGTAATCTTAAAGGCACAGGAGCAGGCTGTCCCAATGTGCCGCAAGATGAGCCAACAGGGAAGAAGACCGGCTTGGTTGAACAGAGAGCTTTGGTTGGAATTCAGGAATAAGAAGAGAGTTTACCAGCTTTGGAAGAAGGGACAGGCAACCCATGAAGAGCACAAAGACGTTGTCAGGGCATGCAGAGAGAAAATTAGAAAGGCAAAAGCCCATCTGGAAGTCACGCTGGCCACAGTCATAAGAAACAACAAAAAACGTTTTTACAAATATGTTAACAACAAAAGGAGGACCAAAGAGAATCTCCTCCCTTTAATGGATGAAGAGCAGCAAGGATGAAGAAAACACAGAGGTACTTAATGCCTTCTTTGCCTCAGTCTTTAATAGTCAGACCAGTTATCCTCAGGGCAGCCAGTACTCCGAGCTGCATGACGGGGTGGGGAACAGAATAATCCCCCCTTTACCCAGGAGGAAGCAGTTGGTGATCTGCTGCTCCACCTAGACATGAACAAGTCTATGGGGTCGGATGGGATTCACTTGAGGATACTGAAGGAGCTGACAGATGTGCTTGCCAAGCCAGTCTCCATCATCTACCAGCAGTCCTGGCGAACTTG
>NW_009619812.1:79488-79715 GCF_000690535.1 Cariama cristata
GCATGGGTTCATGAAAGGCAGGTCCTGCTTGACCAACCTGATCTCCTTCTATGACCAGGTGACTCACTTGGTGGATGAAGGAAAGACTGTGGATGTGGTCTACCTGGACTTCAGCAAGGCCTTTGACACTGCCTCCCATGGCATCCTCCTGGAGAAACTGGCAGCTCATGGCCTGGACAGGAATACCCTTCACTGAGCGAAAAACTGGCTGGCTGGCCGAGCCCAGA
>NW_009619813.1:0-1990 GCF_000690535.1 Cariama cristata
GCAGCTTTCACAGTACAAATTTCTGGAAAATGGACAGTTTGGTGTTTATGAGACTAAACTTTCAGAATATTCTGAAACTTTGACTCTTCAGCTGACAGATTAATTAGCAAATAGGAAGCTGTGTGAGTCACTGGGGGCAAGCTGGCAGGGAACATCTGCATGGAGAAGTGTCCACAGAAAATGTCGCTGAAATAGACTTACCTGGGGAACATGCCAAATCTGAAAAAGCATCTTTTTTCCCAATGAAAATTTCTGACTGGCTCAAATTACCATAAGTGATTGTTAGTACTTGCATTTCTTCATTACAAGTGGGAATTATTAAAGGCCCATCTGGAACATCTGATTCTCAATTTGTGAAGGGTCAAGGAGGTTGTTTATTTAGAAGAACTGTTCTTTTTCTCTTTTTTTTATTTATTTTCTTCTTTTCTGATGGAAATTTTTGGGTCCTTACACCAGTACATCTGCTTGATTTGTACCAATGATGTAAAGTATATTATAAGCTGGTTTACAACACTTCCTTAATTCCACAGGTGCAAAGCTGTCCTGGTTTTGACTAAAACAGGACCAATTCTTCTTTTAGTAGCTTTTCCTTCAGTTAAGTTTCTTGAAGTAACTGCACTTTCTGAAGTTGACTACACGTTTTTCAGAAAGTATCTGCTTTTAGAATTGATAACGCTTGAAGTTTATAGTTGTTACTAAAGTAGCGGTGAGACTGGTATGCAGAAAGGCCCATGTTTATACTTAACCCTGTGGGAACCAAGGTCACTGGTGGCTCTCTTCGGTGAGACTGGTATGCAGAAAGGCCCATGTTTATTACTTATCCATGTGGGAACCAAGGTCACTGGTGGCTCTCTTATGGTCCACAAGTGAGAAGGCATAAAAGGGCCACACCTGCAGGAAAGAGCAGGCCAGACGGGTGACCAAAACCTGACCAACAAAGTATTCTATCCCATCCACATAATACTTCGTGTAAAGCTAAGGGATTACAGGAGTTGTCTCTTCTTCTTTCATGGCTGACATCGCTGTAGGACTCTTCTTGTTCTCCTGCCTCTCATCCCAATCCGTGTATTCCTGAATCCAAGTCCCACCTACTGCTGAGTCCACTCCAGGACATCCCAGCACCCACCCTGCTACATCAGTGATGCAAGCCACCGCAGCTCACGATTCCATGATCATCATTGGGAAGCTCAATATTGGTTTTGTAAATTTTTTCCTTTTTTTAATTATTTCTATTGTTAGTATTAATATTATTATACTCTTTTTCATTGTTATATTAAAGTCATTTTAATTTTCCAACCCATAAGTCTCACTCCCTTTTCTCCTTTCCTTTCCCTTCTGAGGAAGGAAAGGGTTAATAGAGAGCATCTATCATCTGCTTTAATTGCCAGTCCAGCCTTAAATGGTGACAAAAGCAGACAATAAAACAGCTGATTCAGTTTTTAGTTTTTCTTTCTTAAGGAAATTTTAAAATCTGCTAGCTTATGAGTTAAGTAATACAAATAAACTGATCAGCTGTGGGTTTTTTTTATTGAAGTGATCTTTTTTATTCCTGAAATTGTTTGCAGAAAACATAATAGCAGAAAATGAAGAAAAGTACTAACAGGATTGTGGTACTTGACTCCGATAATCATGTTTTCTTAATGCCGAACAGCAAATATGCAATGAGCAAGTGCAGATCTCAAGTATTTTTATTTTGCCAAATAAAACATTGATTTTTATGACTCCTATAGAAATTCATTATTATAGTCATAAACCACTGTTGAATTTTTAATATTTGCCAGTACAAAGAAAAGGGCCACTAGAGCAGCTGGGGAAAAAAAGAGAAAGGTGATTTCTGTGAAACTCTCATTCCCAATGTTTATAAACAATGAACTCTTGTAAGTTACCATAGCAGTAAGCAGAGACATGTTCTACATCTATTAATTTTCATAGTAGTATTATTGTCCATCGCTTTCTTCCCCATCTCTTTTTGTCTACTATTGCCAATAGT
>NW_009619814.1:0-6672 GCF_000690535.1 Cariama cristata
TTTTTCGGTCGGATCCCACTCCGGGCGCACCAACAAATCTGCTCAATTCACCCTTACAATTCCATTCAAGGGCACTGAAGTTCCTGACATATGGCTGGGCTCTCAGACATACCTGCAACCAGCACAGCAGCTACGCAGCTGCCTTTTTTTTTTCTTTTTTTTTTTTCTTTTTTAGTTTCTATACAGACAACCCAAGTAAGAGATTCCAGCTTCTGGAATTTTTCCTTGTGGGGTTATTTTTTCCCTCCCGCAAAGTTTTCTGCCCAAGTTCGGAGCGGAGCAGAGCATACCCAGAACACGATGCGAAGCTGCAACATTCCCCTGTAATTTTCCCCAGGTGCAGTGGGAACCGGAGATGCCCAGCAGCCCCCCAGACCGCTCCGCTCAGAGGCAAACACACAGCCAGTTCCTGAGGGGAAACCATCTGTATCACCCAAAGCAGTACAAAAAAAGCAGAAAAAAGATCATACATCTAAAGGAATGGAATTACTTTCTGTAAAACCCATCAGCTTCCTCATTAGTACTTAAATAAAATCTCCTATGTATTATTCCTTTGTAATAGCTAAGCGTGCCAGGTGTTAGCACACCCAGATAAGGCAAAATCACTACCCGCAGAGCACGCAAGATCCTGCTTCTATATGGTTTTACGTATCTCCCATCCAGCACTGAGTCCTCCTAGTCTTTTTCGTCTCCCAGTGAAAATGGTTCTGCCCATCAAATCTTGGCATTTATGCCATTATCCATTAAACTGCAGTGCTGTATATTTTATGAGAACAAAATGGTCTTGAGTTGACTTCATACCTCAGATATGAGCAGAACGGTACATATCCCGGGAGACTATTACTGTCTTCCTTTGCTAGCACATCACATGCAAAGGGGAAGGAAAAAGAAAAAAACCTCACATAGGCTGCATATAACACATTAAATAATCACAGGAAGCAAATTAATACCCAAATCATCAGAGTAAGAAAGAATTCAAACATTATTGCCGGGGGGATTTAGAAGTACTTTAGATATATGCGTGCATAATGCCCTGTAACACTCTCGGCTATCTCTGCCCCTTCTCCAGTCCGTGAGGGCACTCGAGGCAGAGGAGGGACGACGGCTGCTCTTCCTCCAGCATGGCGGTGGGCACTGGCAGGAAATCCTCCGGGACCAGCCTCTCCCCCAGCCCAAAGGCAAGTGTAACCTGACAGCACGACGAGATTTATCTTCTGAACAAAATGTGCTTCGGAGTAAGCAGTCAATGAGCTGAATAACAATTAGAAATTACTATTTTCCTCTCTTTTGGAGTACTGCTATTGCCGATTCCTTCTCTTTTGATAATGATTGGCAGATATCCTGGCATGGTAACAAACCACCAACTCAACCGCTAATCTTGCCTCAGACAGGACCCACGTAGTAACCCCAACAATCATCTGCTACTGGTAGAAAACTTGGTGTATCAGGTATTTATTCCGCACAAAAGGTTTGGGGCTTTTCCTAATTTTAGGTATAGGTACCACAGACAGATTTTAACATTTGAACGGTGACCATCTTTTATCTAGCAGCCTGCCTTTCTCAGAGCAAGAGACAAAAATTGCATATGGCTCTGGTTCTCACCGACTGAGTATTTTTCTCTACAGCGGTACCACTTTCCATTCTCTACAAATAAAGAATCACCCTCTCTACCTCCAGTTAAGTTGGATAGTCTCTGGGTAGTTGCAAGACCACTCTAGTTGGGCGTCTGCTCTCCACCCCAACCCTCCACCAGACCCTACGGGCACCTACCGTTAGGCTCCCGCTCCAAATTACTGTCTAGAAAGGGCTTTCCCTCTCTCCCTTGACTTTGAGAACTCGCCTGTCCTCGGAAAAGTTTAGTGTCATGAATAGCCCACACTTTAAATGGTAAGAAATTACTTCAGGCTTTGCAAAAGTAGCGGGGAGTTGCCGCCGCCGGGAGGAGGGCGCGGGGCCGGTGGTCACCCCCCTTCGCTCTGCTCCTGCCTGGAAAAGTCAGCGGTGCAGGAGCAAGACCCCGACCCCTCAGGTGCTTTTCAGAGCCCACAGCCCCTAGCAGAGAGGGTGCGTTCGTTTACATCTCTACCGACATTAGCAATAATACTTATTGCAGTAACTTAATGTGCTCCAAGAACACTTACTTAATGGTATAAAGTAAACGCTCATCACAAATGAAGGTACCCTGAGGAAGACTATAGTTTATGAAGCAATGTTAAGAGAAAAATCAAAAGTTGCCGTTGTTTCTCTCCCTATTTGATATAAATTCAAAGGTTGAGGGTTTTTTTAAGCTGAAAATAATTTTTGAAGTTTTTAAAACCACGAACAGCATACAATTCATGACATTTAGAGAAATGTCTACACCAAAATTACATCGTTTCCAGTGGACACCAGTCCAATCTTATTTCCCGTCAGTACTGCCAGCTCTTAATTAATAAAATTCACACCATCCAATTCTTTTCCTGTTGGCAACATTTCTAGCACCTTTACCAGTTTGTCATGTGGCATGCTGTAATTAAGACCATCTATTACTTCTAATGAAAGACTAGAATGAATTACAGAAATCACCCGCAGAGCTATATAATTCCCAGAAGAACGGAGATTACAGTGCAACAGACCAAAGAAACAACATTTTTGTCTTTTTGGTTGGAGAAACATTTTTGAGTGGAGAGCCCACAGGATGGTCTGGCCATGGTAGTGGCCAGTCAGCATTTTGGAAGTACACTGGTGCTTAAACCATGGAATTCAAAACCCGTAACCGGCATTTCCCATGCACATATGTGCGTTAGGAGCATAATGTGTGCAGGAGGAACTGTGGAGCAATATGGTTCGGTATCTCCATTAATATTGGTAAATGCATCATTCAAGACGGTGCCAGAAGGCATTCGGTGTACTCTGCTCATTTAGCAGACGTTTAGCAGACTGACTCCTTTACAAACGTTTCAGAGGGATTTCTGTGTGTTGTCTAATAGGATTGCAGTTTTATTTTTTCCACCCAGGAAACCAAACACCCTAATCAAGTGGGGCCAAATCCTTAGCTGCGCAAGACTTACCCTGGAGACTGCGAAGACGACCCGGGAAGGACAGCCACGCTTAGTTAATTTTTCCCTTTCTCAAATTTGGACCTGCTGAGGTTTTAAACACTTCCCTTCTGCTTGGTAATCTAGTTTGGGCAGCTGCAGCAGCCAGCGCTTTGTCTTCTATATTCGACCTCTTCATCCGACCACATACTTCATTTAATTTGCCAAATGCTCCCATTCAGGCAAGAATCTGGCTCCACAGAGAGGTACTACTGCCATCTGCTTTAGACAGTGAACTCCAGCTTAGCTGAGCACACCTACACGTAAGAGTTCCCCGTCCAGTCAATGAGAAAGGCAGGCGCTAGAGTCCAACTTGTACAAAGTCTCAGAAGAGTAGGAAAAAATCCCATACGATAGCAAGCATTAAACATGCTGCAAAGTAATTCAAGGCAGGCCTTTCCTCTACAAAAGGGCACCACTATTATTGTCAGATCTTTTGCTTTTTGAACGTACTATGAAATGAAACAAGTGACCCACTGGGATCTTGGAAAGCCCATGTTCTCACGGTTTCTCCTGGTTCAGCTTGGGCTAGGCAATGACCTTAAGGCTGTCGCTAATTTGAGATTTATTAGCGTACAACCTAGGTGCTGAGCTGGAGCGATTTTACGGGTAAATTCCATACCCGTGGGCAGGGAGAGACCGAGTTTTAGGATACCAACCAACGAAGGAAAAGTGGTATTTGGATAACAGGCAAAGTTCGAGGGCAGAGCGTACGATGCACCTCATCACACAGGGGTAACCGTGTGTTGGTGGGGAATATACAACTAGTATTGATACAACAGAACAGACTTGAAGAAATGAATTTAAGTAGACCAGTTTGTGACCAACAGCTGCTACGCTCCAAGCACGAAGGAAGAACAAGCGCAATTTGGCTCCCTGGAAGCAGTTTAGATGGAGGAATTTCTACTGAATTTACTTCTGATGCCTGCTCTGAGGGAAGAAATGGAGTGAAGTGGTCCACTCTAGCATGTCTGCCTCAACATAGTTGCAGAGAGAAATCTGAGCTTGTGATCTTGTGCAGTGCAAGTCAAACGCAATCCTGCACATCGCAATGCGCGCTGATCAGCAGCTTACTGATCAATGACGCATTTCTGCGGTATTGATGAACTTCAGGTTTGGGATGAAGCCGGGACAGCAGCAGGAGCTCTGTTATGGGAAGAAGGACACACAGAGGCACGACAAGAAATTGCACAAAGTCTTCTACGGCTTTCTTAAACGGAGTGGAGAATGCATATTACAAAGTATGATAGGTACCACTGAATTGTTTTACTAATTGTATAATGTTGCTTAGCAAAGCATTCTGAAGGCTGCTTTCAAACTGAAATTTCCCACATATTATTATTCTTTATTTCCATGCAAAGTAAGGTACTGTAGTTAAACAAAATTGTAAATAGCCTCTAAGTTTTGTCTTTGCAGGGAAGGAAACGACATAGATAGCAAGTGAAAAATCAGATTAATTAATAAATCCTGATTTTATTAGAATAGTATGAACTTTGATTATAAATACCATTTTTTAAAGGTATGTATCTCTGGCAGAGGTTTCCCATAAACAACTTCCTTTTAACATTTGACTTTAAAAAAAACATTAAGTTTTAAATATATCGTGATAGCATTCAAAAGGTGCGCTAGTTAATGAGCACAAGAATAGCTTTGAAAAGGCTTTATACATGAAGTATATGTAACAGATTTCAGCGCTGGGTATTTGGAGTGCACTTCAAATTATGTTTCAAGAGCAGGGCAATTGCAAAGACAGGCTTAACGTAACAGGGCATCTCCGTGTCTCCAGCAGAGCAGAAGTCCCCTCGAAGGTCAGGCTTCTGTCCTCTTTGTTGCCTGTAGTTGGGCACAGGACCCAACACATGCTTCCACGCTTAGGTTATTTTAAAGGAGCACAGCCAAAGCTGTCGTACACCCATTTATGAAGGGGACAGTTCCACGCACTGTTCTTGATGGCAACACCAGCTTACAGATGTCTGAGCCTCACCTGCTCACTCCCATCCCCAAATGGCTCTCGCCCTTATTTCTGCAGGAACAAACACCTGTGGAAACGCTCTGTGAATCCAGAGTCATTAACTGATGGGGGGTGAGGAGAAATAGTTCTAAGTCTTGTCCTTTGGGTTGTTTGGCTTTGGGGTTTTGTTTGTTTGTTTGTTTTTTTCAGAACCAGTTACTGGTTTAATTTTCCACCACGCCTGCACAAACGACTGAGCCAGCAGAAGCAAAGGAGCAATTCACAGGCAGGGCACAAACTTCTTGAGCCAGCTACAGCACTATGAAAAAGGTATGAGGAACTGTGACCCGAGTGTCCCACGCTGAGAGCATAAGCCTATTATTTACACCTAGAGGCATCACTCTCTCGGCTACAGTTTGATATGCATTAAGCCAGCACAGACCCGGGGGCAGGGGGAGGGAGAGGGAAAAAAAAGAAAAAAAAAAAAGGAAAAAAAAAAAGCAGCACCGCGGCTGCCCTTGGCCATTCAGTTCCGTGGTTGTGTCACCTTCTCAGGCATGCCACCACCGCCTGTCCTATGGCTTCTGTGGTCAGCCGGGGGGCAACTGACTGAGGGACGCTTTTTTTGCTGGGCTATTTTTCAGCCAGGTCAGATTCCCGAACCCCCTCACGGCACGGCCACACAGACGTCTGTGCCAGCATCACAAGCAGTACAGCCTGCTCTCCTCCTCAACTTCCCCAAGCCCCCAGCAGAGCTGCCTTAAACCCTTGCCAAACCACAGCCTTAGGTGAAACGGCGAGGAACCGGGGTCCAGGCTTTGTCCTCCTAACCCAGAGGGCTGTATTACCATGGAGTGACTTATCTGCACTGAAAAACATACTCAAGTCTCCGTCAAACGGAAACGGATGCTCAAATATTGAAGTTTTACCATAAAACAAGCACAACAAGGTGAACCACAGGCCGGGGGTATAATGTCAACCTTCCTTAAACGTGTCATGCTAAAACTCCAGGGAGCTTGTCTCATTAGAACTGTGTATTATTTCACTGAAAAAAAACCAAACCCACCCAAAACACTTTCTTCCCAAAGCATTTTTTTTTTTCTTGTTAAAGAAAAAGATAAGTGAAAACAAAAGTATCAGTGGAGCTAGGCTTCACATTGCTTTTAATTCCCTGTGACAGTAACCACGTGCAAGTTTCCTACAGAGAAATCTTGTATGGTTTGTTTTAAAACTAGCAATATTATCATACAATAAACATTTTTCACATTGCATATTCACAAGAGGCAGAATTAAGGTTGCTAATGCAACCTGCACTTTCACGTACTTTCCGTGCAACAGGAAAATCGTGAGTTGCTTTTTTGTTTCTACGTGGCATTGTTACATTAATCATTTTTCAAAGGAAGAAGGCATTACATATAATGCATCTTGCAAAACATTCACTAACGGCAGCAGATCTTCACAAGAACTGCCTCTCCATTCATTGTGCTCCTATTAAAGTTAACTGTAATCTATTTATTATATTATTAAACTTAATATATTGTAAGATGAATTCTATTTATAGATGCAGTAATAGCTGCGCTAATCACTCAAGTTCACATTGAACAGGGCTGCGCTTCCGAGACACAGCAGCAGTCGCTTCAGAGA
>NW_009619815.1:0-225 GCF_000690535.1 Cariama cristata
GGCTGCCCACCGAGCGGCCTTTCCCCAGGAGCATCTTCTTCCCGGGGCGCAGGGGAGTACCCTCATCCCCCAAAAGGGCACTGGCAGCCCGGACCTGCCCTGGCATCTCCTCCGCCACCGGGCTCATGGGTTTGGGCTCGTAGGCCAAGCCTGGTCTTGAAGGAGGGAGTGAATCGGTGAGCTGAGCTCCTTCCCTCTCCTCACTCCCATCCGAGCGCTGTGGGG
>NW_009619815.1:236-2431 GCF_000690535.1 Cariama cristata
AAGCAGGGAAGGGTGCTCCCATCTGGGCACCCTCCCCTCCCGGCCTTTTTCCTTGCTCCAGCAGCCCCTCACTCCTCCCCACTGCATGTGGGGGGCTTGGGAACCCCACAAGCCTCCCCTGCCGCTCTGGTTGTTCATGCTATCGACCTAGCCCAGACTGGCAGGGAGGAGGGCCCTGGGCACCCTCCCAGGACAGCCCTTGATGGGGGGCTGGAGTGCCAGAGCCTGGGCGGCACCACACCTTCCCTCACCTTTCCTGTGCAGGGAAAGGAGTTAAAGCTCGCACTGCTGCTCACTTTCACCTCCTCCCTGTACCCCAGCTTTCATCTCCCTCCAGCCTCAGCCCCGTGGAGGGCAGGATAATCCCCACAAAACCTGCCACACCTTGCTTTGTCTTCTGCAGCATTTTAGTGCCCTGCAGCAGCAAGCTTCTGAAATCCAAGCCCTGGAAACTTCCAGGGGATCTAGAAGTGATTCACTGATGATGGCAGAGGCGGTGTTTAGTCTAAGCCACAGTTTGGATCTAGCAGAATAAACCATGACATCCAGCTGCTCGGCTCCGTTCTCGCAGAGGTGCGCTATTTGTCTTTTAGCTATAAATCTTTTAACTGCGCTTTACACCATGGAACCGAAGGCAGGCAGCCCCTCAGCACGACCCCAGTCTGGGGGTGATGAATAGACACTAAAGCTGCCTTTTGTTTGGGTGCAGAATGATTTCACGCAGTCAGGACTGTTAAATTTACGCTTTCCCAGCTGGACGCTGAGTGATTTACTGCCCCTTTCTTCTCCCGCAGCTGGATTCCTTTCCTCCAGGTAGACATTGATGTGCGTTGCCTGAGTACCTGAGCTGCACAAAAGGCAACACGTGGCAGCCCTGAGTCACCGGGCTGCCATTTCGTGCAGGGTTTTTGGAGGGGTGGATGGGCTGCAGGAGGAGTTGTGATGGTGCTGGGCCCGGAGAGCGTGCAGCAAGTGGGAGGAGAGTCCTGGGGCAAGGATGATGCTTGGAAAAATCTCAGTGAAAATGGAAAATGATCCTCCCCAATAGCAGCAGTCTCTTCAAAGCGAGCCGGCTTTTAATGGGCTTGATGAGAGCGGGCGGGTAACTGCTCTTGCAGGGTGGGAGAGCCTGTGGGCAGCTCCGGGGTGGCTGCTCCAGGCATTGCTCTAGCTCGGCGGGGAAATGCGATGCTGTCCTTTCCTATCGTTATCAGTGCCGCGTGGGCCAAGAGTGCAAACCTGGTTGGGGCTACCCTGACCGCCTGCCCGGACCTTCCCACACACTGACGCAGCCGGCGCTTCACCGAGAGCAGAGATGTTATCGCTGGGTGCTGCGAGCACTGAGGTGCAGGTGAACGTGGAGCTGCTTTACAGCCCAGACTTCCTCCTCGCTGCACCTTCGGGCTCTGCCTGCCCTGGCCGGGCTCTGCCAGCTCCTGCTGGCCTTGTTTGCCAGGGAGAGACATGGGGGCAGGTTCAAGTGCATCACCTTTTGCCCACCCTCCTGCCTTCTCTGTGCCTGCCAGTGGGTCTCTGCCCCAGTGCCAGCCCCACCGCTACAGGGCTGTCTGCCCCCCAGCAGATCTCTGTACAAAGCGCCTGGCTGACACCAGGGCAGTTTCCCATCGTAAAATTTCCTCCCGCTGTGCTTTAAAGTTTGAGAGCCACGAAGGACAGATAATGAGGCTCATCTTTTCCCAAGCAAACAAACACTGCCCGCCGCGGGAGGCGGGGACATGCTGCCAGGGAGGCAGCTTTTTCGAAAGCCGACCAAATGGAAACCAGCGGTGCTCCGATGGCGGCTCGGCCGCTCATTCCCAAGCCCCAGCCAAAAAGGCCCTCCTGCCCCGCAGGCTTCAAGCTTCAGCAAAGCTTTGGCATTTTTCATCTCTGCATGGCTCCTCCAGGGTCCTGCTGTCCCCCGGCCCTGCTCCCACCCGCTCCCTCCCAGCTGCATCCCAGGGCTGGTGGTCCCATGCTGCTGCTGGGTGGCCCGGGGCAGAGGCACCCCAGTGTAGGGACAGAGGGGCTGCCCCAGCTCCCAGCACACAGCCCCTGCCAGCTCAGTGACTGGGACAGCACGGCGGCCAAAAAAATGTCACCCTGGCAACCCTGCAGGACGACTGGCCTGTTTTTCCCTCCTTTGGGCAGAGAGGAGGGGTTGGAAACGACGACTGCCGCGACCCAGGCCCGTT
>NW_009619815.1:2478-11422 GCF_000690535.1 Cariama cristata
GTCCACATCCCCCTCCCGAAGCGACGACGGCGGCTGCCCCTGCGCTGTGAAGGGCAGCGTGTCCCTGAGCTGCCAGGCGGCCCGAGGAACTGTGATCCCTGTGCCGTGGGAGCGGCAAGGGTGCCAGCAGACACCGTGAACCATCACCACCACCAAAAAAACGTTGCTTGTGCATGGTTGCCTTGAGATGCTCCTGTGACTTGCAGGTGGGATGCAGGCAGGGGGCTTAGTCCTGCCGCCACCATGCTTTTCCATGGAGGGCTTAGTGAAGAAGCTGAGGAGCATCAGGAGCCATAGGAAAGGGACCAGAGGGGCAATAAGGGACAAGAAGGCAAAGGACAATATTTGGCAAGTGTTCATGCACAAAAACAAAGGCTGCAGCAAGCAGAGGGAGCAGAAAACCACCGACGGGCAGGGCTGTCCCATCTGTGCAAATCCCCAAGCGGTGGCTGTGCCCAGTTCTGCCACTTTGGTGTGCCATTTGTCTGTGTTAAAGCCACCTTCTCCTGGCTGCAGCCCCTGGCTGTGAGCGCTCAGGACCACTGGCACCAGCCAGTTTTGCATCTCTGTGCCACATCTGTTGCTCTGGCTCAGAAGCCCGTGTCCTCTGATGGCCCAGACCCACCAGGACAGCGGTGGGGGAGCTGGTCCAGGAGGGATGTCCGCTGCAAAGGGCAGCACCATGCCCTCCCTTCAGCTGACATCTTCAGCGAGGTAAGGGATGACGTGACAGCATCTTGGTCTGTGAAAGGCATCCCTCCTTTCCAGAGGTGAAGCATGCTCAGCCACGAAGGTGGGCGTTTGGGAAGGACTCAGGGAGCTCAGACAGGGAGTAGGAATAATTAGAAATCCAGATATTCTCCCAACAAGGAAAACTGGCAAGCACAAGCACTTGGCCGAGTGGGGAGCATGTTACCTGCCCATGTAGGCAGGGGACGAGCTGAGCCAGGTTGGGGTGCTGGGAGGCTGGGAGTGTAGTAGCACCGTGCCTGGCCCCAGCAGCCAGATCTGGCAGACGCATTAGCGAAGGGCTGTAGAGGGCAGAAGGAGGTGTTATGGGGGTGGCCGGAGGCCTGGCCGACAGCAGAAATGCTCCAGGATCTGGAGCCCACCCACATCCCTCCTGCGGATGCAAGGAGGACAGGACAGTGTGGATTGCTGCGGCTTGGCAGGGAGGTGAGCCAGGGCCAGGGGACCACCACACCATCACCTCTTACCTCAGCAGGGACAGGACAGATTCCTGTCTGCAGCCCTCCACATCATGTGGCACAGCCCCCCGACCACCACAAAGCCCAGAGCCCCACACATACAGCTGGGCGGGCAGGGGACCCCCAGCCCCGGCCACATCCCAAGGCCTGCCTCTCTCCCTGGGCCACTTGCTGTGGAGAGCTCTTGTCCAGCAGAGTCGCGACGTGATGGAGATGGCCTGGCCCATTCCCAAGCTGGATATCGGCAATAAAAGAGCCGAGCGACGCATGAGAGAGAAGGTCAAACGAGAGCATTTGCTCCAGAGCCAGCAGATATACAGCCACTAATTCAGCAGAAGCATAGCTGAGAGCTCACCCCCCCCTCTACACACAGTAACCTCCTCCCTGGGGAAGGAGGAGGGGCATCAGAGGAGGGATCCCCCTTCCTATCCCAGAGCTGGGGAGCCCTGTGAAGAGTCAGCAGAGAGAGAGCCAGCCCTAGACCCCCAGACCGCGTACATCCTTCCTGCTCTCTGCCTGCACCCCTGGGCAATGCCTGCTCCCTCCCATGCAGCCTCTCCACCAGGCACAGGCACCTGGGGTGTGCAGGCAGCCCCTGCTCCCTCCCGACTTCTCCATGACTCATCCACTCCAGGGGAAAATCAATACTTCAGCAGACATCAGACGAAGGACTGAGAGAAGCATTTCATGGGAAAGGGGACGAGGTGGATGCTTCTTGCATGCCTCATCCCGGCAGCTCACGCTTGGGTCTCTGCCTCTTGGCTGGCTGTGGGAAATGGCACTTGTTTCCCTTCCCGCTGTGTAGTCAGGCTCGTACACTGCCAGTGAAAGCCAAGAAGGGTAGAGCTCTGGAGCTGCGTGAAACCTTGGTGCATCCGCATCCCAGGTGTGAGGTGTAGGTCCGGCCCCCCGTAAATTTAGTGGGAATCCTTGGAGCTGGGGTGAGGAGCATTGGCAATGATGGAGTGGATGGAGCAGCCACCTCAGGGACAAGACCAGGCGGCAGGGGCTTTGGGAAGGGAGGAGGGGGTGGAAGTGGGGGATGATGGAGGGCTACATGCTTGCAGAGCTGATGACCGAGGTGGATGCAGAGCTGTTATTCACCACAGGCTGCAACACCACCATCGGGGGCACTTGCTGGGGCTCAGTAGAGAGAGGTTGAGAGCAGATCCCAGCAGGCGTTTCTATCCCCAGCCATAGTGCTTCCTGCCAGGGTAGGATGGGGAGATGGATAGGACCAGCTAGAAAGGGAGGAGAGAAATTCATGGTCATGAACACATCCTAAAAAGCCTGGACAGGCACATCCCCACTTATATCCCTGATGCGATGACTAGAGACACTATGGGAGTATGAGGGGACCAGCCCACAGAAAGCAGCCAGGATGCCAGCTGCATCTCTTGTCACTGCCCATGGAGACATGTGCCAGCCTGTGCCCACAACACCCACCCAGAGGAAGACACCGGGTCCTGCTCTGCCCCTTCCCACTGCACGCCCTGCCTGAAGCCCACATCCCTCTGCAGGGCTGGGGCTTGCTGGGAACACAGGCCGTCCCTGGCTCTTCCAAACCCAGCAAGGCTGGGAGAGCTCCAGAAGCCTTCCCCCAAATGCCCCAGTCAGCTGTGATGCCTGAATTACTCATGCAAGGGAGGAGTCCTCCCACACTGGGACACCCCAGCTGCCAGTTCCAGCCCCTCCATGTCCCTCCTACGGCTGGGGGGGGGCTCCCGCAGCCTCCAGTTCCCATCTGGGATGGGTCCCCTGGGCTCACCCTCCCCTCACATGGCCTGTCCGTGGGTCCTGTGCCCCACCAAGCTCTGCTCACACACCCACCTCCTTGTTTTCCCCCAGAAAGTGCAGTTCAAATCATCACCCACCTGCCCTGCTTGGTGCGAGCCGGGGCCAGCAGCCACAGAGCAAGCAAACTCATTTGGATTCCTGCTTCCCTTCCCCAGCCCTTTCAGAAAGACATCTTGAAAAGCAGTTTATTGTTAACATGAGAAAAAGAGCATGTTCCTCCTCCTTCCTGCATTGACAGACAGGTGCTTGCTCAAGGGAGAGCCTTGAAATCAGGCCAGGCAAGACGAGGTCTCCTGGAGAGAGCCCAGTCTGGCACAGTAATGGGGCTGAGCCCAGGTTGTTTTTTGGGTGGGAGCCCTGTTAGCATCACTGTCGGCTTGCCAGGCACAATGTTGAGGGGCTGTAAGTCATGGCTGTCTTTGGCTTAGGCATGGGTAGCAGGACACAGGCAGGAAGACACGGGTTGCAGTGCAGGGTGGTGGCTGGAGAACGGACCAGCAGGGCCCTGGGGATGCTGTGTTGGTGGTGAAGCATGCCTGTGTTTTCCCCTGTTTGGAGGTAATGCCAAGAGCAAACAGTCCCAAAAAACTGAAGGTCCTGGCATGTGCTGCTTCCTTAGGGAGTCTCCCAGGAGCCCTGAAGTTGTCACCTCCTCTCTCCCAGACTGCACTCGGCATCTCCCCTGGAGAGAAATGGTCAACTTTGACTCAATTGGAAAAAAAATTAAAAAAAAAAAAATAAAAAAAAAAATCAAAGGCCTTTGCTCCAGCAAGACTCAAAATAGGAGCTGTTTCCTCCCTGGGAAGAGGACATTCCCAGCTCCCCACAGAGGAGCTTGTGTTGGCTGGCTCTGCGGGACTGGACCTCCCCAGGCCGCTCAGTCGACTTGGTTGCCCCACTTCCCCATGCCAGGATGCACTGAGCTGCCAGGCTTCTCACTGCCTGGGAGGGGGTCTGGCCACCGGGAAGGCTCCTGTGAGGATCCTCATGCCTGAGCGCTAGGATGTGACCACATGCCTGCTGACAGTCAATATGCCTCATTCCCTTTCCAGCCCAGCTAGTGCTGGCCACCTTCAAGCTGTCCAGGACTGACCAATATTTAGCTTGTCTTCCCAGGATAACTCCACCAGGATTTCAATTCCAATTTATGAGCCCTTCCCACTTGTCTAGGAAAAATAATGAGCTGGATGGGTGGGGGTGGGAATGCCCCCAGAGCAAAGACCTGTCTGCTGTGGCTGTCCCATCCTTGTGCACCCTGCTCACCTCCCGGTCCCTGCAGTGGATTTGCTGAGCTGTTCACCACTGGTTTGATCACATTTGACAGGACAGTCCTCAAGCCTGCCCCTAGCCCTCTTGCTTCCCCATTTGTATCTGACTTGCTGCATTTTTAGAGCTTTCCTGTTCTTTTGGCAGACTTTCTGCTCTTCAGCATCAATCTTTTTCCTGTGCTCTTTGTTCTTTCCCATCAGCTGTTGCAGGGGCTTTACTGGAGTGCCCTGTTTGCTCTTTGCTCCATGTTTTACTGAGGCTCTTACTAAGGCGTTTTTCTACAGCCTCCAGGCAGCTTGGAGGCCTCTGGCTTTCCAGACCACACCACTAGGAGGTTTGGATTTTTTTTCCTTTTGACACATTTCCTCATTTTTACACTGTCTCTTGTCTTGAAATCGAATAACCACGTGCTGGATTTATTCAGCCTGCTCTTCCTTACCATAAAATTAAAACCAAGTGGTATCACAGCTGGCCTAGCCTTTCCCAAGCTAAGCCCCGTTTGCTGTGCAAGCACAGATCCAGAGAAGCTTCTCCTCCTGGTGGTTCCCAGACTCCTTCTGGGGCGGATGGCACCATGTACCACATTCTAAGGTTTTAATCTTATGTCTTGTCCCCTGACACTTCGATCCAGTCTGCAAGTGGGTAGTTGAAATGTCCCCTGATTACAGCCTCCCCTAAAATCCCTAAGTATCTGGCTTTAGGTGTGTGGTGTTGGTGTGGGACCAGTTGTAGGTTTGCCCTTGCTTTGTTGCCCAGACCTGTGCTGGCTGAGGATCTGATTTGCCTTCTTTATTTACTGCAGTCACGCTGTTTATTTTCCTGCTGGCATTTTCAGAAGTCTACTGAACATTAGCTGCGTTCCCCATGTCAGTCCCACCAGGCCAGACCAGGTGCTCTTCCTCAGTCGCCTGTTTCTGGTTTAAATACTCTCTGGTACTGCAGTTATCAGCGCCAGCAGCCTGCTTCTGTTACGATGAAGGAATAGCATCTCTATCCTGTGCGTGTCCCTTGCATCCCAAGAGGTGCTCCAAGTCCTACCATAGCTAAACGCCATCTCTCTGACCCACCATCTCATCCCCACCCTGAGACTCCAGCACTCCGCATGTTTCCTGGGTCTCACCCCTGGGACTGGCAGGGTTTCAGAAAGCACTACAGCCGGGTCCTGAGCGCTAGTGTCTGGCCAAGCAGCCTGGACATAGCTGCCAAGTCATTCTCTGATACTCACCTACCACACAGTGTGGAACCACCAGCTTCTCTGCACTAGTCAGAGCATCTCCCCAGCATTATGTGAAGGCAGCGAGCATCAGGCCATCCTGGCAGGCTTGCCTATGGCATACAAAGTAACTGCCACCAGGCACTGCTTTTTCTCCAAAAAGCCTGACCTACTGCCTAACCCTGATGGTGAGTAAACGTCCATTTTCTCCCAGTACTTATGAGCTGCCTTTGGCTCGTCTTCACTTGCTCAGCAAACACCCCTGAACAGGTCAGCACGCTCTTTGAAGCAAAGATATGTGAGGAATTTCTCCTAAGGCAGCTGGACCCTTTCCAAAGAGGGTGAGCTGCCAAATTCCCACACCCCCCTCAGCAAAACAGGGTGCAAACTCGGCCCCTGAAGGCTTGCTGTGTGCTTCCACTTTTGCCCTTGTGTCGGCTGGAGGTGGGGAAGAAGGGGCGCACTCCACTCCCCTCCTGTGCCTGGGTTGACTTTCTTCCCCAGGGAAAGGGCTGGTCCTGCCCCATCTCTCCCAGAGAGAACTTAAGCGTCACAGCTCTCCCCATATGCAGCAGGCAGAAGACACAGGCATGCGTTTGCATCTCTCCGTGCTCCCCTCTCTGCTCTTAAGCAGTGCCTGGCACTGCTGGACAGTGGGTGGTGGGCAAGAAGCTCCTGACATGCAGGCTGCCTGGGGCTGGTGGATCCTTGGGCACTTGCTGGTATTGTTGCCTCCTGTGATTTTTTTTTAAAATCTCAAGTTGCTTCTCAAAGCTCTAGCTGTTGGGTTTATGTGCTCAGGAGAGAGACTAGGCTTCCCCACAAAATCCCATCCCCAGGCCTTCCAGCATGGAGAGACACTTGCAGATATGTCCCCACAGGCATGCTTTCCACCTGCTCCCGCTCAGCAGGTCCTGCAGAGTTTTTGCCAGCAAGGCAGAGAGCCCTGTGGAGCATGGTAAGTGGCCTGGCCCGGTGAAGGACAGACATTTTTGGCAAACTAGAGAAGCAGCACACCCTCCGGGCATGGATACCAAACCACCCACTGCATGTGGCTAAACCAGCTGCAGTCCAAATTGCTTATCCGGGTATCTGAAACTTCCTGCTATTTATGAGCATGGCTGCCAGCTGCAGAAAGAAGGTTGCTTATGTGTGTTGTGCTGTGGGTTCACAATTTCTCTGCCTTCCACCCCCACCAGCCTCCCCAAGGCCCCTGGGGAAGATGCAGCCCCCCATGCCTGGCCCCCAGCCCCTGAAGTTGGCTTTGTGACACGTCGTCCCAGTGGCACAGCTGGATGCTCATCTGCTTCATTTCTCATGGGTAGGAAAGTTGGCTTTTTTCTCCTGCCCATCTGCTGCAAAGGCAAAAGAGCATCTCCAGGGGATGCGACCCCTCTATATGTTCACCAGCAGAGTGCCAAGGACCCTTAAAAGCCTAGCACCTAGGAGAGCAAATGAGCGAGTCAGCCTCAGCCACTCAGCGATGTTTCCCAAAGCCTGGTGACCCAGATGCACCTGGGATTTCACAAAAGAAAAGATACCAAGTGTAGGAGCTACTCTGGGCTCTGATTGAATATCTCTACGAATGCAGTACCTGGCTCTTCCTCCTCCCCTGAACTGGCAGATCACCCCCAGAAAACATCCACAAACTCCACTTTTGGAAGAGAAGTGCAGGGAAACAGGTTATAGGTAGTTGGAGACGACCACAGACGAGGATGGGCACTATCACCGTGCAGCTCCACTCAACCTCCACCTTGAGGAGCAGCCCCAACCAGAGCTGAACTCTTGAGGCACTGGGTGGCCCACACCTGGTGCTCAAACCTTGGGTTGCTCCAAGTGTTGGGCCCCTGAGGGCACGAACAGGTCTTGATGACCCTGAACAGCCTCACCTGGGACCCCCACCCACACATCCTCCAGCCGTGGGCCCTGCACTCACTTCAACTCAGCCCTGACCACCTAGTCCTGGCCTGAGCTCTGTGAGGGCATGTTTATTGATGCCTTTGTCTCCAGATGGACCTTGGATCCGTGTAACAGGTAGCTTATCTCAGGTGCTGTTTCCTGTGTGGACCTCATACCGGTGTGGTAGACAGCTTGTGTTCAGCTCATCTGCTGGATGGCCCTTGGACAGACGTTGCAGGTAGCTGGTCTTTGTGTCTGGCCCCATCTCCTGGGTGGAGCCCTCAGGTCCACGCTGCAGCCTCCAGCCCCCTCTCCTGCTACTCGCATCTGAACCTCGGCCCTACTCCATCCTCTTGCTGTGGATGCCGCCAGACCCTGTTACCTGCACATAGCCCATCTGGGAGAGAGCTCCTGCAAAGTAGGGCAAGGCTGGAGCACGAAAGGCACTGCCTCTCCTGCACTTGCCCTGGAGAGCCTCCTCAGGGGCCGGGCCAGCTGCCAGAGCAGGGCTGTGCTGCCTGCCTCTTACCCAGGGTGGGCTTCTTCCCTCTTCCCCAAAGGATGCAGGTTTTAAGCTGAGAGTAGGCTCTCTGACAACTCCAACAGCAATATTGTTGGCACTCTGCCTGTTTTCTTCCAGGGAGCCTGCCTGGCTGGCTGCACCCTCCTCGGAGAGGACATCGGCTGGGGGCCCCCGTCATCGGCAGCCACCATCTATGGTGCTGCGGTGGATTGCCCTGGCTCCTGGGAACTGTCCTCATCACACTTTGGTGGGATTGCCCTGCCCTCTGCTGATCTTTGCAGCAGCAAATCGGGAGCTGAGGAATGGGCTGGCAGCCAGCAGTCTAGCTGGGCTCCAATGCAGCGAATGCAGGAAAGAAAACATCTCCAGGTGCCTGGGGGTTAAATAGTCTGGAAGAAAGCGAGCAAGGTGCACTCTCGGTTGCTCGCATGTCTTACGCACACACTGCAGGGCGGTCATGTGTAAAAGCAGGCCTCCGCAGCCAGCGACCCCATTTCCCTGGGTGCTTGCTGCCTTGCTGGAAAATCAGAGGACTTTGATCTTGGGGAGGTAAAGAGCAACAGACCGTGAGCAGCAACAAAGATGTTCATTCTGCTACTCTACCGAGACAGGTTGTTGCTGTCGTAGATGCCTTGGGAATGACTGCCCAGGGGTGCACTCTGCCTCACAGCAGGTGCTGGAGGCTCTGGAGGTGGCCTGGATGGGAGGCATTACTTCTCGCAGCAGCACCACGCAGGCTGCAGGGCAGCAAGGCTGGGTCCTGCCAGCTTCCGAGTAGGGCGAGGCGTTTTCTCAAGACCTCCTGGGACAAAACGGCTCCATAGGGCAATGACCTGGTGGGCGAGCAGTGAGGCTGTGGGCTCCTGCAGCGCTTTGGCAGTCACTCAGGCCAGGTCTGCAGGAGAGGAGAGGCCAGCTGGGAGAGTCATGCTCTGGGAGCCGACATCCCTACGCGGGGACGTGCACCGCACTGTGCCACGGAAACATGCGTGCCTGAGCCCGTGCTTAACGTCTCTGACGCGGCGCATACCTGGT
>NW_009619816.1:0-1516 GCF_000690535.1 Cariama cristata
CCCGGAGGAAGAGGTGGAAGACGTGCGATTGCACCAGCACCTCCCGTCGCGTCTCCCAGCTCTGCAGCAGCTTCCCCCAACCCGCGTCCAGCTTCTGCAACCACTGCTGCAACGAGAGGTAGGGCACCTCCGTCTCCTCCAAGGCCAACAGGTCGCTGGCCGCTTGGATCCTGGCGTAGTCCTCCTCGTAGCCGTTGATCTCCTCCTTGAGGGCCACGTGTTGGTTCAACAACCTCTCTGCTTCGGCCAAGCTATCCGGCATCTCCTCAGAGGCTACGGCCGCTTGAGTCTTCACCAACCAACCCAAGAAGTTGTCCAAGTCTTGGATGAACTGTTGCAAGCGACCGGCGATGGTCAAAGAGTCCTCGCAACCTTGCAGTGCCCGCTTCAGGGCTTCCCACTCCTCGCTGATCTGCTCAAAGGGCAACAGGATCTCCAGGGCTCTCCCAGGGTGGGTGGCAGCCAAGGCTTCGCCTTCCTGTTGAAGCTCCACCAACCGAGGTTCCAAGACCACCAGAGCCGCCTCCATGGTGGAGAGGCGGCGTTGCAAGGCCAACAAACCACCCAGGTCACCGCCGCCCGATTGCGTGGCTTCGATGGCTTTTCTCTTCTCCCGCACCTGCGCCTTCATCTCGCTGCACTCCAGTAGGTAGTTCTGGATCTTCAGGACGGAGCTGAGCTGGCCCTTCTTGCGCTCCACCAGCTCCACCACCCGGTTCCACCTGGGGATGGGGACAGAGGTGGGACAAGACCAGGACGATGAGATTCCCCCTTGGGCGTTGCCAACCCTTGGGATGAGCTCGGCCCATTGCACCAGAGTTGGATCCCATGGGGACGTCCCACCAGGCCGGCAGCGCCACAGGGCTGGGCATTGCCAGCAGCCCCACAGATGGTTCCCCCCACCAAGGAGTCCCTGAGCAGGATGAGGTCCAGCTTGGCCATCACCAACACTTGAGATGGGCTTGGCCCGTTGCATCAAAGAGCTGGACCCCAGGGGGACGTCCCACCAGGCTGGGAGAACCACAGGCCGGAGTCTACAAGCAGCCCCACAGGTGGTTCCTCCCAAGCAGGATGAGGTCCACCGTGGGCATCGCTGACCCCTAGATGGGCTTGGCCCCACAGCTTGGCCCCCTACCCCACGCCAATACCTGCTGTTGAGGTGGTCCTGGCAGGAGCGGACCTCCTCCGAGCTGGGGTGGCCCCCGTCCACCAACTGCTGCACCACCTGGTTGACATCCAAGATCCGTCCCATGACGCTGTTCATCTCCTGGTCCAGGCTCTCAAACCTGGGGAGGAGATGGGACCGGCGGGGTCCGCGATAGGGCAAGGGACCCAAGCGTCCGGCCCCCTTCCCAACCCCACCACGCACCTATGCTGGACCACCTCAACCTCATCCAGCTCCTCCGGCACCTCCATCCTCTCCAACCACTGCTCCTTCTCGTCCACCCAGACCTCGCAGGCGTGCACCTCGCTGAACATACGGTAGACAGCCAAGGCGTCCTGCAACCACTGCTGC
>NW_009619816.1:1528-2871 GCF_000690535.1 Cariama cristata
CTCCCCGTAGAGCTGCTCCACCTCCACCACCCGGATCTGCACGTCAACCCCTTGACGATGTTCAGGTGCCAGAAGCGCCAACTGCTTCCGGAGGGCCAAGACGGCCGCCCGGTGCTTCTCCACCTCTTCCACCACCGCCCGGTGCTTCCGCAGAAGAGCTTGGGTGGAGTAATCATCATGGCCAAAGTCATCACTGGAGACAATGCGGTAGGGGTCCTGCAACCAGGCCACCAAGTCGTCTGTCTCGGTGCTGAACTGGAAGAAGTTGAGGGCCTCCTGCAACCGCTGTTGATGCAACCCCGTCACCTCCTCCAGCTTCTTCCAGCGGAGGCGAACCTCCCGCATCTTCTCCTGGATCCCACCGGGGCTGAAGCGTTTCTTGGCCAAGATCTGCTCGCCTCTCTTCATGGTTTGGTGCAACAGCGCCCGTCGGCTGCCCAGCTCACCCAACATGCTCTTGTGCTTGTTGGTCAACGTCAAGACGCTGCTCAGGTCCCGGCCGCAGGTCTTGGCGGCCAGGATCTGCTCCTTCTCGCGAATCCACGCCTCGGCCTCTTCCATCTCCTGGAAGAAGGCCCAAAGCTGGCGGGAATCCTCCAGCTCCTTGCGTCTCTTGCCCGCCAGCTCCCCCAGTTCCTCCAGGCACGTCTGGACGTGGTTGACCCGGTTGCAGATGATCTGGGGGTCACAGGGTTGGTAGCCTGGACCAAGAGAACCAACTCTTAGCGGAGATTGGTTGACCTTGGTTGGAGACCTTGGTTGACCCCTCCCAAAGTCCAAGCATCTCCCAGTCTTCATGGTGTCTGTCCCGGTGCCCCACGTTACCCTCCAACTCCGAGAACTTGAGGGCGGCGGCGTTGAGGGCCTGCACCCGCTCGGCCTGGGCGGAGATGTCGGCCTCCAGCAGCCCATGCTTCTGCAGCAGGTCCTCAACCTCCAGAAGATGCTTCCCCAAATCCTTGGAGACCAGCAACACCTGGGGAAGGTGAATGAGACCACGGGGTCCAGAGCTGCCCACCGCATCCTCCACGGGGATGGCCGGTACCCGCCACATCCCGGGCTCTACCTGCATCTCCTCCATCCAGTCAATCATGTAGACCATCTCCTGGAAGATCTTCTGTAGGGCCAGATTCTGCTCGAGGCGGGCACGGCGGGCGCGGACCAGCTCGGTCAACAGCCCCCACTGCCGAAGGATGTTGTCCTTCTGGGCGCTGATGCGCTTGGTGTCGTAGTAGCCCTCGGACTCCATCTCCAGGGCCAACTCCACCACCACCTGGATGCGCTCTTGGTAGGAGGAGATGTCGGCTTCGATGGCCTCATGCTTCTTCATGGCGGCCTCCACC
>NW_009619816.1:2906-3494 GCF_000690535.1 Cariama cristata
GGATGCGAGAGGAGATGCCATCAGGTGGGGTGGACCCCTCCCCGGTCAACAAGAGAGCCCAATGAGGCTGGCCAGGAGGTCCCACCACCTAAAGTGTTGGGTTCCTCACCCCCCATCCCAGTCAGGGAGAGGACCCAGCTGTCCTGTCCCAGGTTGAGGGTCCCCACTGAGCTCCCCCCACCCCATCCCACCTGCGAGACCAGGCGTTGGTTCTCGTTCAGCCACGTCTCCCTCATGACAGCCTTGTGGTCAAAACGTTGGGCCAACAGCTCCAACTTCTCCTGCCGGATCAGCTCGTTGCGCAACGACACCTCCCGCTCGTGCTCTGCCTTCTCCAGGCAGGTCCAAGCCTTGAAGGGTGGGACACCGGGCTCACCGAGGGGGTCCCCAGCCCTTCTCAGAGTCCCCCAAGACAGAGAGGTCACCCCCCTCCCACCAGCACCTTGTTGATGTCGGAGATGCTCTTGCCCTCGCTGGGGACGTAGAGCTTGCGGTTGTTGGCCCGTAGCTTGCTCTGGATGGTGAAGAGCAGGACCTCCAGGTTCCCCTTCTCCTGGAACCTGCAGGATGGCAGCACCGGGTCAGGAT
>NW_009619816.1:3514-4201 GCF_000690535.1 Cariama cristata
CATGGCTGTTGCCTCCTCCCACCCCGTGAGGTCCTCACTTGACGGGTTTCTCCAGGGTGCAGAAGGCGGTGAAGGCTTGGAGCTGCTGCTGCACCCCGGTCAGGGAGTTGGCAAACTTCTGGTTGCTGATGATGGTGATGGTGTGCTGGATCCAGGCCAGCAGCTCGGTCGCCAGCGCCTCGTACCGCTCGATGATGGCCTCGATCTCCATGGCTTGATCCAGAACCTGGTGGGAGAGGGGTGGGTCACCCGTACGGCTCAGGGGTGCAGCCCACAGAAGCCCCTTGAGCAACCATGGTTGTCCCAGTCCCTCCAGGGACCAGCACGGCCACGTCCTTGCTGGTGCACAGTGCAGCGAGGGATGGGACATCCCATGGAGGGAGCAAGGATGGGACATCCCATGGAGCAAGGATGGGACATCCCACAGAGCAAAGGATGGAGAATCCCACGGAACAAGGGATGGGGCACCCCATGGAGCCACCGGGCGTGGGCCAAAACCCACCTTCCCGATGCGCTTTCCCTCCACAGCCAGCGCCTTCATCTTGGAGAAGTAGTGGTAGAAGGACACCACGTAGGTGATGATGGACTTCTCATCAGGGTCCTCCATGTTGACATCTGGTGGGGGGCGAAGTGTCGGTCCCCGAGCCCCCGCCCCCCAGCTCCCCAAACTCCCCCCTGACCACCAGC
>NW_009619817.1:0-200 GCF_000690535.1 Cariama cristata
TGCAGCTGATTCCTGCATTCAAGCTATGCTTTGCTCTTATGCAATGCTTTGAAAAATGACCATTGCAGAAGAGATAGCTGGAGGAGACAGCAATTAGACAGGGAAAGTTCAAGGTCACCATCCGTCCGGCCGTCCAGCCAGGGTTGGCCGCATGGCGAGGCTGGCAGCGCTCCGCAGGGGAAGGAGGGCCCTCCCCCTCC
>NW_009619817.1:379-652 GCF_000690535.1 Cariama cristata
TTTTTTTTGGCAGGATTTTCTTTGCCTCCTGAACCTTATATTTGAAAGTGGCTTCTCCAACCTGAGGGCTAGGAAAGATACTTTTTATTTGTTAAATACCGATGGAGATGTCTGTGCAATCCCAGAGTACTGAGAGCTGGGGCTGTGGGGAGAGCACAGAGCTCAGCGTAATTTTGAGGGTTAACCAAGCAGCTGATAATCATCTGTGGCAAATGCCTCTTATAGCAGCATTCAGACTGTGTTGATTTAATTAAATAATATTTAATTCAATTT
>NW_009619817.1:736-1022 GCF_000690535.1 Cariama cristata
CTGTGCAAGCCCGTTGTGTGGACATTTAAATTGGATTAAGAGTGGATAAAAGGATTAATGATTAACACTAAATTAGACTAATTTTAGCTGTTCCTAATCTTATTTAGGAGAGTCTGCACAAGGAGGTTGTCAGGTTTAATTGCAACTTTGGTTAAACCAGGCTTTATAGCTGGGAGAACTGCATGAGTTTAACGTCATCTGGAAGAAGAGCTCTGCCTGAATTTGCAAAGCAGCGTAAGCACCTGAGGCTTAACCTAAATATTGATGGCCGAGATGTGTAACCGCT
>NW_009619817.1:1160-1500 GCF_000690535.1 Cariama cristata
CCGTGTTGTAGCCCCTGCTGCTCTGGTGCAGCTCCGGAGCCCCGATGTCACTCTCCTGCTGGCCTGGCTCCTTTTGCGTGGGGATAACCTTGGCGATGCTCTCGGGAACGGGAGCACCAGGAGCGAGAGCGCTGCCCTTGCTGTGGGAGGACGTGCTTGAGGAGAGGAGCGGTGAGCGTTTCCAGCTCTGCGGGTCACTCTCCTGCTGGCCTGGCTCCTTTTGCGTGGGGATAACCTTGGCGATGCTCTCGGGAACGGGAGCACCAGGAGCGAGAGCGCTGCCCTTGCTGTGGGAGGACGTGCTTGAGGAGAGGAGCGGTGAGCGTTTCCAGCTCTGCGG
>NW_009619818.1:0-20615 GCF_000690535.1 Cariama cristata
GGTGACTGAAAATGGTGAGAGAAGATGACAAGGTGATCCCGGTGCGTGTGGCCCTGCGCTGCCGTCCCTTGGTGCCGAAGGAGACCAGCGAAGGGTGCCAGATGTGCCTGTCCTTCGTGCCGGGGGAACCGCAAGTAAGGGAGCCGGCCTGCTGCGCCTGGGGGCCGGCCTTGCCTTCCCCCCGGGGTCTGCTGCCAGGGTACCGGGGCAGCGCGGTCAGCGCTCTCTGTTCTCGTCTCCTCCGCAGGTGGTTGTAGGTAACGATAAGTCATTCACCTATGATTACGTGTTCGACCCTTCTGTTGAGCAAGAGGAAGTCTTCAACACAGCTGTTGCCCCTCTCATACGAGGCATCTTCAAAGGTTTGTGGTAACTGAGTTCAAGCTCTGTTTTAAAATACTGGGGGTTTTGGAAGGCTCAGCTGGAAGAAGGTGCTGTTTAATTCTCTATTCTGTTTTACTTTTTCTCAGAAAATAAAATCTTGCACTAGCCTCTAGCGAGAAATGCCAAATCTTGCCTGTTTACAACCTGTTGTACTCCACAGAGCTAACAAAATGACTTGTGTGTGTTCTTTGGGTCATTTTGGTTCCTGAAGCTATTTATGTAAGGGAAGAGAATTTTATCAAGCAAAATATGATGAATTGATAAGCATCCCATACCACAAGCTGTTAGCGACGCTACGGTGGAGCTGAGATGACAGAGAACTTACACTGTGTTTCTATAACTAGCTCTACTAAAGCAACAGTGCAGATTTTAAAAAGAACTGGAATAATAATTTTATCTGTGTTTTGGGGAGCTTTTCATTGACTTGTTTTTCCCATTGGTGTTGCTGTGACCTGAGCATAAAGCTTCTGTAAATTGATGGCAAGGGGCAGTGCTTTTCTGGAAGGATGATTTTACTAGAATGCAGCATTGTTCATCAGAGTTTCTTCTGGTTCCCACGTGACTGTCTGATCTGGGCGCCCTTTGTTCCCCTAGGGTATAATGCTACTGTCTTAGCTTACGGACAGACGGGATCTGGAAAAACGTACTCTATGGGAGGTACCTACACTGCCAATCAAGAGCATGAACCTAGTGTGGGGGTCATCCCTCGGGTAATCAAACTGCTGTTTAAGGAGAAGGAGCAAAGGCAGGATTGGGAATTCGTCCTCAAAGTTTCTTATCTAGAGGTAAAATTTGTTTTGATTTTCAGACTATTCTAAAGTTATGAATTACAGTTCACCTCCTTCAAGTAATAGGTATTTATTAAATTAAAGCCTAACACTACATAACTTGTCAGGAACTGGATTCCGAGGCTAGGTATATTTCTGGAAAGGTAAAATGAACAGAATGTCATGCAAAGTTACCCATGATTTCTGTGTAACTGTACGTCTGTCCTTATGCGAATTGTTCTCTTGTGAGGCTGCTAAATCTGAACTGCAGTTCTGATGCTTTCAGATCTACAATGAGGATATTCTAGACCTGCTGTGCCCATCAAGAGAGCGGTCTTCTCAAATTAGTATACGGGAAGATCCGAAAGAAGGCATAAAGGTCTGTTGTCCTGTTAGATATGGGTACATAAGGGGGGGTGATGTGGCTCGGGATGAATATGTCAGTGCAACAACTGTCTGACTCCTTCAGCACTGATTTATATTAGTGCATATGAAATCATCGCAACTACTTATTCCTCTCAAATTTGAGCTGTTGATGATCCTTAAGTTTACTTGGATAACACCAATAGTGTTAGATATTCATGACAAAGCCACTTGCAAGTCCTATTCTGACTCTTAAATCAGCCTTCAAAAAAAAAAAGTGAATACCTGAGAATGTTTTACTTTGGGTCCCTTCACCAATTTCCAAACTCTGTTGTGATTGTGACAGTTCGGCAGAAGTAGCATGCAACAAAGGGATCCCGAGGGGCAACTATTTAAGTGCCCAAGTTATCTCTACAATACTCCTAAGAAAATGTGCGCTTATAGCGTAGTGCAGAAAAACCTTGTGCTACTGCTTGCGCTGTGTACTTGTGTTGTGGTTGCACTTCTGTCCATTGGTTGCGATTCATTCATACAGCTTCAGTTTGCAGCGGTGGGTAGGTTGTTGGCTGTCATACACACAGCTTAAGTGTGCGTGACACCTGAAGCTTTGATCCATTAATGCTTTTGTTATGTGTAATCTTGTGCTGCTCGCTGTCATCTCTAAAGTACTGGGGTGTGACTGGCTGTGTTAGCAGTGGCATTAGGATCCAGGGAGACAGACCCTTCAGGGAAAGCGCGAGCTTGCCAAGGAGCACGACCAGTCCCTACTACTCGGTCCCCTCTGTCCTTTATGTCCCTAATACCTACCTGCACTCTGTTCACACAAATGCCCCACCCCCGTCAGCCAGTTTTCCCCTTCCTCTGCCTGTGACTGGCAGAACTTTCAGCTCCCGGCTTGGCTGGGGATATCTGAGGGCAGCTATGATTTTCTCCACAGAGTACTGAGGAGCCCTGCCTCCATCCTGTAGCCCAGTTGGTCCTCAAGCAGGCACTGAGGAACGTGGTGTGTGTATGTAGGAGTAGGAGGAAGGAGAGGTGATGTGGCTTAATGTTACTGATATGAAGTTCAGAACAAATTTTTGCTGGGGGAATCCATACCAAGTCTCTGGCTTGAAGTGAGACTGATTCTTGTGAATGGGTATTTACACAGGGACTTCACTTTGTCTGCTGTAGTCTAAGACAGAGAATATTTTTTTCTGATGTAAGTTGGAGTGAAGAGGGAGGAGAGGATAAATAATGCTTTCTTCCTGGGTACAGATTGTAGGGTTAACAGAAAGAAATGTCACCTGTGCCCAAGATACTGTATCCTGCCTAGAGCAAGGGAACAATTCCAGAACAGTGGCCTCCACGGCAATGAATTCCCAGTCCTCACGGTCCCATGCCATCTTCACCATTTGCATTGATCAGAAGAAGAAAAATGACAAGTAAGTGTGATCGTGCAGCTACTCCTAGCAGCTGTTAGGAGTCAAATGTACTCAAAATTTCATAGTCCTGTCATTCTTTCTGGGCCTTGGATGAACTCAGCTGAGCTGCTCTTGAGGCTGTTTCTTTATTTGGCTGGCTGATATGAAGTATATCTTTCAGCCTAGTAGCTCAACTGAATAGTTTCTTTCTGCTATAGGAACAGTAGTTTTCACTGCAAGCTACACCTCGTTGATCTTGCTGGCTCTGAGAGACAAAAGAAGACCAAGGCTGAAGGAGACAGACTAAAAGAAGGTCTGTTGGAAAAGGACTGGTATAGCTTGGGTTTCTTACCACTTTTGAGTTAATGAAAAAGCAAAGCAGTTGTTTAATTAACCTTTATAATGTGCTTTTTTAAACAGTCTTAACATTTTTAATAAGGACAGGAAATGACCAATTCCTAGCTATTGAGGTGTCTCTGCTCACTTTTATCTCTTTGTATGCAGGCATCAACATAAACAGAGGTCTCCTCTGCCTGGGGAATGTAATTAGTGCTCTCGGTGATGAAAATAAAAAGAGTGGGTTTGTCCCCTACAGAGACTCAAAGTTAACAAGACTACTGCAAGGTAAGAGACAGATGATGATAAAGCCTAAATCTACAGATATACTTCAAGTAAAGTAGCAAAAAAACCCCAACAGCCATACAATCACAGTTCAAAGCAGTAGCTGCTGTTGACAAAGAGATTGCATTTATTGGTTTAGTTAGACCTTTTCTGTGCTCTTATTTTTAGGTTGCAAATGCATTGAGATGGACTCATTTATCAGTCCTGCTCTTTTACAGTTCCTATGTGATAGGAGGAAACTAGACAAATTCAGTGCATTTTTTTTTTTTGGTAGGGAGAAGGAAGATGAGAAGTTAAATCTGGAAGCAGGGATCTATTATTATACTGTAATTATAGCTGCTTACTGGAGGATATTGAATCTCAAGCTGTCTGTGCCTTCACTGTGCGCATCATGTTTATTTTTTCTTAGTCTGAATATCTAGTCTTCCTGGTACTCATTTTTCAATAGTTGTGATAGTCTTTTAATAAGTTTTATCTAAATTAGTCTTTAATATGGACATAGCTACAGTAATGCAATTTACTGTGATTTTTCTAGTAGTTAAATAATTTGGTACAAAAAGTTAGGCTCTTCAGTATTTGCCATATCTGAAAGTAATAAAAAGAAACTGGAGTATGCAGAGACGGATGTAGGGTCCTTTTTTCCTGATCAGAAGTTTCAAATAGCCAATATATGTTAGTGTAAAACCAAAGGATAAAATGCCATACAGCTTGATGATCTGAACCAACATGTTCTTAGCCCATTACTCTTTAAATTGGAAGATTGTGTGATTTCTGATGTCTGGATATCCATGGAGGTCTTGAGTATTACTATGTGGTACAAGAGAGGGGAAAACCTGAAAGAACTGTGCCAGAAATGGCATACAGAAATTACTTAACAGGACAACAATATTACTGGGGCTTCTCATGTGAAATCATTGGTGCTTAGAGCTGAGACATAACTGTGGGACTTTGGCTTTCAAAAAAAATCTGTTTAGTATAGTGCTGACTAGGGCAGAGGAGAAAGTAGATGACAGTGACCCAAGACTAAAGCAGGATATCTTTTAGCTGTAGTATGGAGACGCACTCATGCAGTCTCGGATATCTTGATAATGATACCTTACTAGTCATTCTTCGGCGCTCTCAAAGTTTTGGTTATGCCTTGTTCTTCTTCTCAGATTCTCTGGGTGGTAACAGCCATACTCTCATGATTGCCTGTGTAAGCCCAGCGGATTCCAATCTAGAAGAAACTCTAAATACTTTGCGTTATGCTGACAGAGCAAGAAAAATAAAAAATAAACCAATTGTCAACATTGATCCCCAGGCAGCTGAGTTGCATCATCTAAAGCAGCAGGTAATGGGTGCTTTCTTCATGTGGGAGGAGTAGATCTATCCTCTTGGTACTAAGCTCAGTAAACAGCAAGTAAAGACACAGGATGCCTCGCTACACAAAATATGCAAAAAATATTTAGTGTGTGTTTCTCTGTCTCTTGAGACAGCTATGTAAGTGCTGTAAAGGGAAGACACAAATATTTATTGTAATTGTACAGCAACTATTCAATGCCACAGAAAAATGGTAGGGTGAGTGTGATTTACATTTCCCTTCCACTGACCAAATCATCACCTGGCCATTAGGCTACAGGTGAAATTAGACATACAGTGACAGTTACCTCGCTGACATCACCTGCCTATGGCCAGCACAGAGTGGGAAGTGAAGAGTGTTTCTATGTGGCCAGCTTCAGAGGGAAATAAGTTTCATAAACTAGAATTGGTTAAACCCAAAGCCAGAAGTGCCCAAGGGCTTGCCTACTGATGAGAGTTAGCCAGGCTTGCTGCGCTTACTTGACTGCGTGGATATGGCACAGTCTTTCATGTTACTTCTCCATAGAAAAACTCGGTGATCGTGTTCCACAATAGAGCAAGTATGTGGTTTTGCTTACTGCATAGGAGTGTTCACCAGAGCCTAGTGAATATTTATTAAAGTACTATAAATTCAAATCGCATATTGAAGTAGCTTAGGAAGGCAAGTGATCTGACCCTATCTCATGTGAAATGTAGCAACAGAGCATTAGTTCAGCAAAATGGGAGACCTGCCCCTTGGATCAGCGAGGTCTCTGACACTCTGCACAGAGCAGTACATCAGCTGTCTGCGGGTGGCTTACCATGCTCTGATCTGACAAAGAGAAGGTAGCTTTTTTAAGCAGTAAATTAACTTGAAATACTGTAGCAACATGATTCCTTTCCACAGGCAGTGGTAAAAGGACAATTGTGGAGCAGGTGACTCTTATTAAGACTAAGGATCTTAATAGTGTGTCTTCAACCATCTATTTACTATATGGGAGAGATTTGTAACTGGTAATTGTTTGTCTTTTTAGGTACAACAGCTACAGGTGTTACTGCTGCAGGCCCATGGAGGGACCCTCCCAGTGTCTATCAAGTAAGATTTGTAGACTAATTCTCAATGTAACTGGTGGCCATCGCACACCAGCAAAGGCTCTAGATCTCCTTTGTTCTAGACAGTGCTGTAGAGTGAGGGTAGAGCAAACTGGTTGCTTTCTAATACGATCTGGACAATCTTTTTCTCCTTTTGCTCTTTTTGTCATGCTTACTGAAACTCCGTGCACGTATGGGTCATCTAGTTTTGTAGCAAACACCTTAAGACTACAAAAATCTGTTGTAGAAATATGAGAGGAACTAGGCGATGTCTCCTAAGTATCTGTTTCTCGGACCCATCCATCCTTCCTTTCCTCCTCACCCCTCTACCCTTGAATGTAGGGCACCTCCATCTCATTGTTCTTAAAAGCACAAATACAGGAAAGAGTTGGATTGTGTAGGTGTTTTCTGAGGATGTTTCAAAACCTAAGAACATGCAGTGTGCAGACTTACGATTGGTTAAACAGCATTCCCATTTCAAAAGGAGTGCCTCATCTTGCAAATGTCTACTTTTGGTAAGCTGTATTACTTAAATTTTTTCATTCAAATTAGACTTCCTCCAGATATTTCTGTTCATCTGTTATAACCTATATTTATTGTAAGTTACTTAGGAAACTTGGAGGTAATTTCAGTACTATTACAAACCTCTGAAGTCATGTTCACAAGCAAACTGGCCTTTAATGTTTCAGTAGTATGGCACCTTCTGAGAATCTTCAGTCCCTGATGGAGAAGAACAAGTCACTAGTGGAAGAGAATCAAAAGCTGAGCCGAGGACTGAGTGAGGCTGCTGGTCAGACAGCACAGATGTTGGAGAGGATCATTCTGGTAAGGTTCAGTTACCCAAGAGCAGCTTTAAGTTGCATGACTTCCCCTTTTAGCTGAAGATTAATCAATAGCAGCTCCTGTACTAACGGCATGTTAGGAATCTCTCTTTTTAATGTTCCTTTTGCATTTCAAATTGCTAGCTATCAGTTAGAACCAGAAGTCTTCCAGAACCTGTCAGAGCCTATAGATCTGGTGATTCCAGTGGGGAAAAGTAGACATGAACCTTTCAGTTTTCTGTTGTTTTCATGTTTTAAATACCAGCACTTGCACATGCATGCACTCTCTCTTCCCTTTTCCCCACCCCACTCTGTTTTGTTTCACTGCAGTGTATATTCCTGTGAAAAAGCATGTTAAATCTAAACAAACTGGTGACGATGATCATGCAAGATCTTTCAGTGCATTGATTTGCCACAGACTGATAACATATCTTTTACTACAAATAAATTAGCTGTTTTCTGCCTTCTTATTTGGCTCTTCCTACAATTCACTATAATTCTGACTTCTCTTAGACAGAACAAGAAAATGAGAAGATGAATGCCAAACTGGAGCAACTTCAGCAGCATGCTGTGTAAGTCTGTTTCCTCACCCTACTCATATTAAGGAAATGTGTTTTAGCATTAAACATTTTTGTTGGGATAAATTGGATAAACACAAATTGATTGTATGTTCAGTGGGGAAGGTTGTTGCTTATTGGCGTGTGTGACACCAGTGTCATGCAATACTCGTGGACTTATTCCCATGTCTGCATTGCAGATGCAAGCTTGATCTGCAGAAGCTGGTAGAGACTGTGGAAGATGAGGAACTAAAAGAGGACGTCGAGGTGATTCGCAATCTGCAGCAAGTGTTGGCTCAGTTGCAGGTAAGACTGAATCCAGGGAGAGAGGAGTGTGTGCCAAGCGAGTTTACTAATGTAACCTAGGGTTCTTCTGCTAAGCGGTGGATTCCACTCTGCAGAAACGTTGCTTAAGGAGCCCAGGAATTACAACTGTTAAATGACTCTTGATATCCACTTGAAAACAAGCTGTCCTGCTGTACTTTTAATGCTGCAGGAAGGCCGCTTGTGCTTGAGTGGCTGCATGTGGTAGGGGGAAAGGAAGAGTCTCCATAAAAGAATCTGATAGTGGGACATTAGCATGGATTTACAGTCCAAAAGTTGGAAGGAGAGTTATAAACTTGGTAGTTTTGATGGGCGACCCAAATTTTGATGAGCAACCCAGAAAGAATGGCTTGTCCAGCTAGTCTAGGAGGACTATGCTCATTTTACTTAAGGAGGAAGACAATGGCATCCTCTTTCCAGAGACAGCTCTCTGGATAGAGGGCAATAACATCATGCTTTGTCAAAATAGGCCAACAGACTGTTATTAGCTTCATTTTGCTTCATCTTTCACTTTTACCAAAATTTTATTTTCTTTGTCCTATATAGACCGAAAATGCTGCCAGAATGGAAGCTGCTGCAGAGATGGCAAACTCTGAACAGGATGCTACAGCTGTAAGTGAGGGGGGTCCAGCAGTGCAGACCTTATTGGGGCATGTTTTTATCCCCTCATTGCTCCTCTTCTATCTGTGTCCTTATGCTAGTTTCTAATCCAACTGTTTGGTAAATAATATGTGTCACTTTATGTGCTGCCTTTCTATGCTCTGATTTGCTCGATGTGTTCAAGATCAATAACCTGTTCTCATTTCTGAATATCTAATTTTTTTTTATGTAAAAAAAATTAATTTGAAGTGTTCTGCAGAAACTGTGATCATGTAGTTCAAGAGCTTTGGATTGGCCTCTTCTCCTCATTGCTGTCTCTCCTCCAGGAAGCAGAAATGGGCCAGGATACCAAGAGATCCTCAGATGACTTCACCACTCAACATGCCCTTCGTCAAGCGCAGATGTCCAAAGAGCTGCTTGAATTGAATAAAGCCCTGGCTCTGAAAGAGGCACTTGCCAAAAAAATGACTCAGAATGATAGTCAGCTGGAGCCCATTCAGTCCCAATACCAGGTAAACTCTTCTGAAATAGTTCTTGAAAGGATATGTTCAGTTTATTTTTCCCAATTAATGCAGTCAGTGCATGCTGAGCGGGGAAGGGAGGAGAAGATCTGTTGTCTTATGAATGTGTTCTTACTGAGACTATCTGTTTCCTTAAGCGGGGTCACTGCCTCCTTGGGCATAGCAGGGAGTTAACTACAGGTGTCAGCAGAGAAGGTGGGGAATGACCATGCCCAGCTATCTGCAAATAGTTCTACCACCAGCAGATGATCTTCTCCCTGAAATAAGCTATTAGCCACTAGCTGTTCTATGTGGAATGGGCTTCTCTGCTTTTTACTCAGAGGTTTGCTTGGCTGCGCCAACACAAAATGCACATACTTGGTTGTTAACTCTCGTCGTAGAGCCCGCTGATCTGGCTTCCTCTGTTCAGTAGCTGTACTGGGATCTTCCAGCTCTGAAATTGTTCAATCGTAACTTTTAGTTTGTCACAATGGTTCTGTGGACCAGCTAAGATTTCAGTGTATGGCAGACTAGCCCTTTTGACACTTCTACTGCTTTTAGATAAGGTGGTTTACAGTCTGTTGGAAAGGATCCTGGTTTCTCAAGGCCTACTGTCTTGAAACCACACTCTGAGACAAAGCTTTAAGTTTCTTATTTGGAGGCTTACTACTCTTGTCCTTTCTAGACTAATATCAAGGATCTGGAATTAGAGGTCAGCAATTTGCAAAAAGAAAAGGAGGAGTTGATTCTTGCTCTGCATATGGCGAAGAAGGATGTCAACCAAGCCAAGTAAGAGTGACTATGCAAGCCGTGTGGCTTATAGCACTGAAAATTGTATTAATGTGCCTGTGAAAATTTATTGTCTTGCACTTACTTCTGCTATTTATAAAAGCTCTTATTTTGATGCGAATGCATCCCTTTAACATGCTATGTGAGTTGTATGAACTACGGGGAAGCCTGATAGTGGGCTTTCATCAGTGGGAAAGATGATAATACCCAATTGCTGCATCTTTCATAAGCTGCCTCTAAAGTTGGAGAGTACTTGTTTGAAAATAAGTTATTGGAGGGGCTGTTTTTAAAGTGTGATTTCTTTACAGACTGAGTGAACGGCGTCGGAAAAGACTTCAGGAGTTGGAAGGGCAAATTAACGAGCTGAAGAAAAAGCTGAATGAGCAATCAAAGCTCCTAAAGCTGAAGGAATCTACAGAACGCACTGTCTCCAAACTGAACCAGGAGATCAGGGTAACTAATCCTAGCATGCGGTTCTTAGGCTTGCTCCAGTGTAGACGAAGCAGCTTCCAGACAGAAGGCACTCGCTTCCTCTTTTGTTAGGCTGAGAACATCAGTTTTTGGCAAGATTCCTTTGGCTGCGTGACCACAATTCGTGGTGTAATACAATAGACAGGTGACTATTGAGGCTTGGAGGAATAAAAAGTCCAAAGTGTCTTCTGGCTGTTCTGATAATTTATTGCCTCAGTCAAATCACTTCACTTTGATTTCCACGTGTATACTGTGCATGTGTTAGTCTTCCCTTTATGCCTTAAAAAAATGAATTCTTCAGTTTTAGCACTTTGAGAGTGTCCTTAGGCATGTCCTCTGAGTGGGCAGCACACTAATATTTCCCATCTGCCACTTCCCACTCCTGACAGCCACACTAGGGGAACGTAGGTTGAAACTACCCAGAATGCAAGTACTGGATGATTCTTCCAGCCAATTCTTCCAGCCCTTTTTATTTTTCAGGAAATGAAAAGCCAAAGGGTACAGCTGATGCGCCAAATGAAAGATGATGCTGAGAAATTCAGGCAATGGAAACAACAGAAGGACAAGGAAGTGATCCAGCTGAAAGAACGGGTGAGCAAACAGTAAGCCCCCAAACTGTACCTCCCTCCAAAGAGTGAAACAAATCATTAAAGTGTTTGCTGCAAGGCTTTGTTTAACTAGCAAGCATCTGAAAAACATCTGGGGAATGCTTTGAAGATAACATTAGTTCATATGGTTGCCACCTTTCACCAGTTGTCGTAAATGGACTCGCATATGTCTGGAGACCTTAAAGCTATCAACACAGTTGTCATAATTCAGCTCTAAAGCAGAAGGCAAAAATATTTAATTTTTAAAGTATTTAAAGTTGTAGTGTTTGGCCACAGAACAGGAGATATTTAAGCTTTCAGAGGAATATTAAATCTGCAGGTAAACAGAATTGTTAATGAAATCCAGCCGCTTGTAACGTTCAAGTATAATGAACAGCAAACATCTGTACTCTTGTTCTCGTCTCACAGGAGTTCTTAATGTAACGAGCTCGCCCCTCAGTGCTTTGTGTTGCTAAGTCTTAAACTTTTGGTTTGCAGTCTCTTACAGCCTTTAGGCTCCCAAATCTTTTTAATGGAAAGTTTGGAGCTCCTTCTAGTCACTTTAAGTCAAACAGCCATTTGTTCTCAAAGGCATTACATGGCTTAAGCTTGTAATGATCAGTGAAATCATTGTCATGAAGAACTTGCGTTGCAGAACAGCAAATGTAATTATGCTGTTCCAAGAAGTGTGAAACTGGCCATAGGTATTAATGTGACGTGATTTTTTTTTTTTTTTTCTCCTATCTGTCTTAACATTATTTCCCTGCAGGATCGCAAGAGACAATACGAGCTACTTAAGCTAGAACGAGATTTTCAGAAGCAGGCCAACGTACTTCGGCGCAAAACAGAAGAGGTAAGGAGACAATATCTGCTAGAAATTCCTGACTGATTCCTAAAGGTCTGCAAAGTGTGGTTGGAGGTTGAATTAGGATATGCAGAAGCTTCTTAAAAGCAGTTTGGAGGTCTGGAAATAGGTGCTTTCCTCTCTGTAGGAAAAATACTATGCTTCTGTATTGTAGCCTTTGAGGGATTCTAGTTAAATCTGCTCCTTAAAGGCTAAATTACCCTTTAAGCATCAGGCAGCTGTGGCAAATCTATTACAGATACCAAAGCTAGAAAGTGTAAAATGAGTTTGTGTGGTGGATATGCTAATATCTTTCAGGATGGCTGTACAGAAGAAATGCATCTTGAAACCATAATTTTGGATGCTTTCTTCTACCTTTAGGACTAGAAGCAGATTCTCTTTAAACTGAGAATCTCAGCAAAGGAAATAAAGTCAAGGATTCCAGTCTGCTTAATTCTAAAGTTGTTCTGGTTTTATTAACCTCACGCTCTCATCTCATTGTCTCAATGTCTGGCTTGCATTGGGAATACCTCATGTTTTCAACCGTTGCAGATTAAGTGAAGCAACTACTGTTCCACTTTTGCGTAAAATATTTTACAGGCAGCAGCTGCTAACAAGCGCCTGAAGGATGCTCTGCAGAAGCAACGAGAGGCTGCGGATAAACGGAAGGAAAGTCAGAATCGGGGAATGGAAGGAGTTGCTGCACGAGTAAAAGTGGGTGACAACTGTGTTGTGCATTCCAACAAACAGTGGGCAAACTTAGCTTTGTTAACACAGTAGGTGCTGCTGGGGTTGATGGCTGGAGGGCAGAGGGGAGGAACATGGAGTTACATATTAAGGGAGACAATGTGATTATGCAGTTTATCTGTGAAGGCATTTCAGAAGGATTCAGTCCTAAAGTTGAGACTACAGGGAACCACTATACTGCTTTTTGGTTTTTGATGTGTGGGTTTTAGTTGTTTTTCTTTTCCCTCCAGAGCTGGCTTGCAAATGAAGTAGAAGTTCTTGTTAGTACTGAAGAGGCTCGACGACACCTTGCAGACCTTCTGGAAGACAGAAAGATCTTGGCACAGGAGCTCCTTCAGCTTAAAGAGAGGAAAGAGGCTGGGGAAAACCCACCTCTAAAGCTCCGGGTAAGAGAGGGAAATGTCACTTTCCCTGCCCCATGCTTCTGGCTGTTCAGCAAGTACTGTCACTTTTTTTTTATTGACTCCTATTTGACCATTTCCCTCAGAAGGCAGGGATGGAGATGGTTACCTTTCTGGAAGAAAGGGCTGATGTTGTTACTGTCCTGTGGCAAGTCAGGGAACAGGGTTGCTGAAGTAACTTGCTACTTAATGCAATGAATCTGATGGATGAGAGTGGGTCACATCCCTTATCAAAGACTTTATGCTTTTGGGAAGGAGCAGTGGAATTTAAGTATATAGAGATATTTGGAGGCCTTTGTAATAGTATGACTCCTCTTTGCTGAAATGTCTGTAAGTGAAAGCCCAGTCTTGTGTGCATTTCTTCACCTATTGCTCATTTCTGTCCATTGCTGCAATTCTTTAGAGACGCACCTACTCCCTCACAGATTTGCAGGCATCAGAGATGGACCTGTCCATATCAAAGCAGATAGAAAGCCTGGAAACGGAGATGGGGCTCAGGTAAGGCAGTATGACAAAGCTGATTTGCACAACCTTGCCTATGTTTTTTTTTCCCCTCATCTCTATCTACAACTCCTCTGTTTCACAGAAGAGGAAGTAAAACAATTTACACACTGACACTAGAAATTATGAGATAAGACCATGTGGTTTCCTGGTTTCAATTTTTCCAAAGTGTGGGGATGTGGGGACACTACTTAGGCACTAAGATTGCTTTTTTTTCTTAGCTGTTTGTGAGCACCTCTGTACGAAGGAAACACTGCATTCTTAACTGGAAGTGTGGACGGGAGGAGAAACTCCCTGGTATAGCATTGCAGACTCCAGCTGCCATATTAAGCAGTCAAAATTTTAACTTGAACAATTTTTGTCTAATATTCTGGTAACAGTAATTTTAAGCCAGACACTAACCCAGGTTTTCTCCTGTGTTGTTATAACCTCAAATACATGTATTCTTTCAAAGGAGTGCCCAGATAGCGGATTTACAGCAGAAACTCTTAGACGCAGACAATGGAGATCGCGCAAAACAGCGTTGGGACACTATTGCAACAATTCTAGAGGCTAAATGTGCTTTGAAATATCTCCTTGGAGAGGTAAATTCTGAATTTTCCTATTTTATCACTAAAAACAAATGCTCTAAGTCTGCTTAGCCAGGAATGAAAGGAAGTGACTAACAGCCTGACCGCAGAGATGAATTCAAGTGAAGCACTCTTGTACTGGATGAGGTTTATTTCCCTCACAACTTCTGATTGAAATATTCTCCTGTACTGTATATCACTTTGGGGAGTGAAACCCAAAAAAACAGGGAAGAAGGAAATGGAGTAGACATGGGTCTGGAGATATCAGCTAAATCTGTGCTTACAGAAGACTTGCATGGGAATAGTAAAAGGGAAGAGACAAATTTCTGAAGTGGAAGAGAAGAAAGTACCTAAAAATGCTTCCTGAACAAGTAGACAATCTGCAGGGAAACAAGGGGAGCACTATCTGAGGTCAGAGTGGAAGCAGTGGAACGGATGTTTAGATGGGAGAAGCCCGAACAAGACTTGGGGCTAGGAGAGAAGTAGGTATTGGGCTAATGTGGAATCAAGGAAAGAGCAACTGAATTACAGAATCGTATCAGTCTCTGGTCCTTGGAAACTAAAGGAAAAGAATAAAGGAACTAATATGGGAGAACATTCATTTTTGGGGTCCCCCTAATACTCAGATTTAAAGTGCTGCAGGAAAGAAGGTTAACTTAGCAGGAAGTCTTGTTAACAGTTCTATCTGTTTTGCACTTCCATAATGGTTGTCAGATGTCTAGCCCTGAGCCTCTCATCTAGTCTCCTTGTTGCTGATGGCCAGTCCAATTTTTAGGGTGGCTGGAAGTTAAACAGAAATGCTTTGCCTTCAGGCTGCAGCATGTCTGTCCTGACAGACATTGTGAAACATGGAACTTGCTGACCCAAGCAAACATCTTGCTTTTGTCTTTCAGCTGGTCTCCTCAAAAGTGCAGGAAAGCAAGTTGGAGAGCAGCCTTCAGCAGAGTAAAGCCAGCTGTTCAGACATACAAAAGATGCTGATTGAAGAGCGAAACCACATAACAGAGATGGAGGCTGAGTTCCAAAATCAGCTTTTGGTGCAGGAACAACACCACCAGGAAAAGGTAAAACATAAGTGATAGAAATCTTGAGAGCTCCTGTGTCTTGGACTCTGATTCCCAGATTGGCTCAGAGATAAAAGCAAAGAGGGTATGCTGAAATCAATCTGTTGCTATATACCTGATCAAGACTTGTTAGACTCTTGCAGATAGTTAAAGCCCAAGAAATCTCCCTATTCATCTTTGTCCTATGCAAATTGCTTTATTCAATAACTTTCACAGTGCTTTAAGTGAGGATGTTACACCTGAGCACAAGATAACTTTTAAAGTAGATCAGGGCAGAATCATGCTGGAAGTGGCAGAAAGAATCTTTCTGAAATTGTCAAGGCCTTTGCCTGGGCTGCCAGATCTCTCTTTAGGAATTCATGCCTGTTTGTCTCTGCTATATTAACTTGCTTTTAGGTTCTGTACCTGCTTAGCCAATTTCAGCAAAAAGAAGCAGCAGAGAAGAAATTGGAAGATTCACTAAGTGAGCAGGAGAAACAACTGCAAGAGCGACTCAAGTTCCAGGTAGAGCGTCTGGATGTGGCTTGGGAAGGGTGTGCTCATTAGGGCTACCTGTTACTTGGAATAGTAGCTTTAGAGGGAGGAAGGTGCAGAAGGATTGGGAGCGTTTCCATTTGTAGCTAGGATTGCTCGATTCAGTTGTTTGCGGGGGATAGTTGCTATACAGGTTTGAATAAGCCTGTGGGGTAATTTTTCCTCTTGTGTACTCTCTTCTGTTAAATAAATGTAAATGCAGCAATGAGGCCTGCCACAATCTGACCCACTCAGCAAACTTCTTCCATGCTCAGAACACCTTTAGTTAGGATATTCAACATGCTATCACTAATCCTTTGCTGAGTGCAGCTCTGCTGCGCTATCAGCAATGGAAGAACTTTAGCTTGATCATATAAACATGTTACAAGCTGCACCTTTTCTTGCCACCAAGAGAATTAAGTGGTTTAGCAAGCTCCTGTGGAGGGGCATGTTCAGTGATGTTTTAAAGCAAAATCAGTCCTAGGTGCACCTGATTTGGAGATAAGCCTTAGAAGTAGAGGGAGGTTTAGATCTTAAATGGTCACTCTGAAAGGATCAAATTCTCTCTGTTGTATTGGCTGTGTTATGCGTAAAACAAGGTGGTAGCACTAATAATTTACCTGATCTAGAAGTCAGAGCTGATCTCCTGTCAGAGAATACAACAAAACCCCTCTGGTGTTGCAAGAAAGATCCAAACAGAAAAATCTGTCCCAAACACCTACTTGTGCTACCCCCATGTAAGCCTACAGTTTTCCTCTTGTCTTGCAAACAGGAGGAGGAGCTGGCGAAAATGAGGGAGGTCTGTGAGAAGAACCAAGAACTTCTCCGGGAAAATGACACTCTTAAACAGGTAGAGATTTGTACAGACATAAGTATGAGAGCTTCCTGGCAGTTGGGTTAATGTATTTTGTAAAGCTAACTTTTGTCTCTCTTAACAGAAACTGCTGCTCCTCCAAGTTGCCAGTGGACAGAAGCTCCATCACATTCAGCAAATGCCATCGGAGTCTCCAGATTCTTCTTTTGATTACATTCCACCCAAAGTAAAGATGCTTCATATCAGTTTTCACGCTTGTATTGTACCTGGGTTCTTTTCAAAAGTTAATGTTGGCTATTAATAATCTTGGTTTCTTTCTCCCAAGCTGCTTTTTACAAGGCATCTTGTTCTGCTTATTGAAGTAGGCCTGTTCTCTACTTCAGACAGTCCTTAAGGTTTCTGTTTTCAGAAAACTTCTGAAACTAGCTTGCACTAGTTTTTTTGATTTTAAAAAAACAAACAAAACACAAACCCTCAGAAAACACCAAAACCTATTCCCTCACTGTCTAATTATGTCTGACTTTATATCCTCCTTAGTAATCCAGGTGTTTTCTTTGTAGCACTTCCAGTCTCTGAATCATGGAGCAAGGCATCTGTCATAGAAAATTTAATCGTTGCCTTGCAAAAGAGCCAAATCTTAGAGCTGGGAGGAATAAATGATTTAAAACTATTTTGTCAAGACTATTTTGTGACACAAATCCATTAAATTTCCAAGGATTTGTTAACTATAGCAGTTTAAATTGACTGATTGAATTTTTAATCCTGACAATTTGATCGTTTGTCTCCTCCTTAGACAGCCAAGAAAGCTACAGGGTTAAGAGGAATGGGGCTGTGGTGGTGGGACTCTGAAGTGCCTTAATAAAATGTAAACTCACTGTTATTTTTTCTGGGTCTTCAACCCTCATAATTTCTGTGTGTAGCCAAAGACTCGCCGGCAAACGACAGCAAAACCCCGTGCACTAACCCCAGAAATGGATGTAGAAGAGCTGTTTTCTGACTCGGGAGAGTCTGATGGGGAGGTGGAGGATGCAGACTGGGTTCCAGTAAAAGCAGTCAAAGGAACAAAGAAAAGTGTGATGGGGGTAAGATCCAGTTACCTTTGACTTGTTATTACCTATTAGGGAATCACTTGCCTGTGTCCCTAACGATCTAGGACGTGTACAGAGAAACAGTGAGATTGTAGTGTGTCTGCTATTGTTCTGAAAAGCCTTAATATGATCATGCTGCTGGCATTGGTTATTTATGATCTTCTGACAGAAAGAGCAAAAGTTGCATATAGTCACCAACACCTTCCTAAATAGTTTTTCATTGGACAAGTATTCTCCTACCATGAGACACATGTGTTTTGTCCTGCTACCTGTGGCTGAACTGGCCTATGTGTTTCAGAATAGTGAGCCCTAACAGCAGCCTTATTCCTTCATTAAGCCTATTTTGGGGAAAAAAATGGATGGGCTGTCATGTAGCCCTATGTACTGTTCCCACTGTGGCTCCTAGTCCTGCCAGAAGCCTGAGCTTCCATCTTCTGTTTGTATCGGTCTGGGCCTGCAGCTTCAACCTGCCGCTCAGTTAATTCCTGATGGGATGGAAGAGATGATTTGAACATGCTGAACACAAGCCACTGTGAAGGAATTGGCCTCTTTGGGCTTGAATTGCCATCAAACTAGACCTCCACTGTTAGACATGTTCTTCCCCTTTCACAGAGGGGTAAATATTACATATTTCCCTCTTGAGTGACTGTGAAAATGTCAACAGTTACCACAGGAAAAACTTATGAATTTTAAGGTCTGGCTTTAGTTCCTTTCACTGGAGCTTGTCAACCTGATAAATTCTGAACTACAGTACTATTAGTGGTTTGGTTTTTGGGGAGTTCTTTTTGGCCATGTTGCAGGATGAAGGGTTTGTGCTCGACACTTGGCTCTTCAGAGTTCATTTATGTAGCCCAGTGGAACTCCAGTGCAAATTACTGCTCAGTTTGGAACTGTAGCTTGGAGCAGCTGGTGTGTGCAGTCTGCTACTGCTTCACGTACCCGGACTAGCAAAGAGATTCATTGTTCTGATACGCCGTGAAGTAGCTAAATTGAGTCATCTCCATCTAGATGGAGGGCCCTAGGTATGGTAACTTGGGTTTGCCTCCTACTGCATAAATGTCAGCTTGTCTGACTGAAACTGGCAGCCTTTTGGGTAACTTGAAGTCAGGGACTGAGTAACTGAAGATGCTTATTTGGGGGATACTGAAGCAAGAGATGGCTCTGCAAGTGGAAAGACCTGTTTCTTTGCTGGGGATGCAGGACTGACAGTGAAACAATAAAAGGTTTGTGGCAGCTTGGGGACAGTAGTGTCTTTTCGATTGCTTCAGGTGTTGACAGCTGTGGCAATCTAGATGCAGTCTGTAAAACTCCAAAGCTCTTTCTGCACAGAACTCTTCTCTTACTTTAGTGCTCCTGCAAGGGCCGATGTGGAAATAGACAGTGTGGCTGCAGGAAGCAGAAGGTGGGCTGCACTGAAGGCTGTAGCTGCGACTCTGCAAAATGCAGAAATAGAGACCCTGGCTTTCCGGTGAGTAGCGCCGTGTTTGTGGGTGCAAAAGGGCCTGCACCCAACATCCAGGCTGCAGGGTGTTTAAGCAAAGCTGGATGAATGGATAAGCGGTTATGCTGTTAGCATACATGCACAGTTTGTCAGGTAAAGCATATGCACCTTTATGAAACATTTGTCAAGGTCCCTGTAATTCAGTGTCTATCTCTGGTAATTGAGTACAAAGATTTCCACTGCGGTACCAGGCTTTTGCACTAAATATAGGAATGTGGGAGACATCACATATTTACCTACTCCCAGTTGTCAGCCATGAATCTGAGGACAAACACTTTAAGTCTTTCTTCTGCACTTAGTAAATAAAAGTTGTATCTTTGGCTTCAGATGGCACAAGAGCTTAACTTATTTTCAGATATTTTTTTTTCCCAAGAATGGAAGGGATAATTTGAGGAGGGGGGTTGTAGCATCAGGAAGGTTCACGAGCAACTGATGTTCATTAGAACTCTTGCTAGAAATGTCTGCTTTACTCTTGGATCTTAGAGATTTGAAGCAGAGACCTCCCACAGTAATTCTTCAATTATTGACTCTTTTATGAAACCAGTTGCCTGACAGAGGCATGTAGCATCCTGTACTATGAATTACTTTGCAACTGGAAAGAAGGTGGCTTAGGGACCCCTAGTATTTCTTCAGCTGTTAGTGGTGGGAAAGGAAGGGATGGATATTGTAAAAGTGCTTCAAAATGCTGCTGCCCCCCAGGATGCCACGGTGTGTGAGGACCACACAAGGGACTCAGAAGGTTCCTTCAAACTTGAAGACCCCACTGAAGTGACTGCAGGAGAGACCTTCTTTCAGCCTGTGTGCATCACACCAACCACAAAGGTACTGCCTAAAGCTGTAAGAGAGAACAGGGGTTCTGAATGTGTGCACACCTTATTTATGGCTAGTGATGGAGCTTAAAGAAGAAAAAAAACCCAAGATGATAGACTGCTGCTAGAAAATTCTGATCAGACTGCAGCTGTCAAGCCAGCCTGTGTCTTAAGAATTCAGCAGACTCAAAACTTAAGTTTTCATACTAAAACTTTGCCACACAGGCTTGCTATGCTTTCCTGCTGCACCTTCCAGCAATAAAAGACAGACTGGTAGTTGAGGAGCTCATAGGACAAAATCATATCTGTCTATGCCCAAACTTACTGTTCTTAAGCCATTGTGTACGCTGACTTGGCAGCTGTCATATTGCCTGAGCTAAATGAATTCATTATTCCTTCTGTACCCTCTGCACACTATTCCAAATGCTGTATCTTCCTCCTCAGCCCATGAATTTGTCTTTAGAATTTTGACTTGAGTGAAGACATTAAGCAACTCCTGACATTGGCCTGGCAACTTCTGTATGTGCTGCCTCCAGTGCAACCTGGCTGGCTGCTTCAGGGCAGTGACCAATTCCCAAACTGTCTTCCTTGCTTTTCTGACAGGTCCTGAAAGATATCACAGACCAAGATGTGTTCATGAAGAAGCCCAGCACTGCTGCTTCCCTGCTCGTGAGAGATGAGGAGTCCCAAGAGAACCAGATACCATTTGTAAAGAGAAAGAAGAGAATGCTGAGTAGCAATACCAGCTTCTTCTCAGGTTGCACCCCTATCAAAGAGGAGCTTGACTGACGAGCCTGGGAGACGCCCCATGACTGGGTTGTGCTGTGCTTTAGACCATGTTGCTGGTGACCTTTTCTAAAAGTGTTGGGATCTCTCACTGCAGCAAAAACCTGATGGCTGCTGTGCTTGATGACTTCTGGCCTCGGCAAGGGAGTCAAACACTAGTTTTTGCTAGATTGTGTCCAATTCTTTGTAAATATTTGTATGTGTGGGCCTGGTGGTAACAGACTCTTGCCTCTGGACTTTCTGTAGTGAGTGAAGGTGACTTATCCAGGTTGCTCATTCCAGCTGCCTTCCTCATCCTGAGCTGTGAACACGTTGCGTACAGTTTAATCCATAATCTTGAAAGAACTTTGCATTTGCACTGGAAATCCGGGTACTCTTCCGA
>NW_009619818.1:20646-23452 GCF_000690535.1 Cariama cristata
GGAACTGTTCCAAGCTGCCCTGTGAGATCCACTGGTGCTCCATCTTGAGGACGCACCATCTGTAGTCTTAAACTAGCTAGCAGCTATGAAATGGTCGGTGTTCCTGTGCCCTTTGGGGCACCGGTCTGTCCTTGTTTAATGAAGTTAGAAACTTAGCTATATGTGAATATTGTAGTGATTTTAACTTGGGTTTTGTAGCTTTAATAAAGTAACTACTAAAAAAAGTTGATGTTTAATTTTACGTTATTGTGTACAATGAACTGCACAGGCATTCTGGCATCTCTACAGTTAAAATTGGTCTCAAAACTGTTCCAGCAGTTGCTGTGCTGACTGCCCGTCGGACTTACTGCTGCCTCCTTTTCTTACGCAAAAAGTAGGCAGCCCAAATAGGGTACTACTGCTTTCCTTTTCCTTCCTTGCCTCAAAGTCCTAAGTTTTGAGTCACAGCATGAAGAAAAAGTGACAAATATTTTGATTTATTTTTTTTTTCCCTCTAGTGCTACTAGTGATATTCCCTGAGCTTTGAGAGCCCTGTTTATCTTGGGTTTGGTGCACTATTAATGATTATGTGGCAAGTGCAGCAGGCTTTTCTGCACAGCAGCTGTCTGGATCTGCCTTTACATCAAAGGATAACTGGATGGCTTCTCCTATTATCAACATGGATGGGCAACATAACTTTCCCTTTCTTCTCTTACAAGCTTGTTCCTTTTATGAGGAGTGGTTGGAGCAGAGCAGGGATCTCTGCAAACTCTTGCACAGTTGTAGTAGAAGCAGGGTTTGTACTGTACCTGATAAAACGGTGCTAGGAGCAAGTGTGGCCTGTGAAAACTGCAAGTCAAGATGCAATCCCCCGTAGTCCTGTATGGTCCGCTCAATAAAGAGCTGCTCTTCAAACTTCAGTCATCTTTCTACTTTCCAAGCATATAAAAGTCCCTGAGAGTTGTAAGATCTTATTTTCAAAAGGGATTTAAACAAGCTTGGAAGGTGTGAGGACCTGACCTGGTGAAAAAGCATCCATCTCATCCCACACGCCCATCCATCCTTTATGCAAGGGCTTGGAAACTGAGTCAGGATCATTTCGTATTTGAAAAACAAAGACACAGCACAAAGGCAACAAATCTTTGAGCAGTGAAACGCAAGGTAACAAATACCTGTGGTGTAAGCACCTCGTAGGGTTATGAAATAACCCACTGGTGTGGGTGGGAGCTGTGTGCCCGAGGAGGCGGACGAGGTGGCAGGGCTCGCCTCACCTTTCCCAAATGCCGCTGCCTCGCAGGAAGGCGTCGGTGAAGAGCAGCTGCCCAGGCCAGCAGCCTGCTCTGGCCAACGGGGTCAGTTTGGCCTCCGCTGCTGGAAGAGGGTGAGTTTTGTGGCCCTGGAGGGGCCGAGCGAGGGCTGTGCCGAGCCGGGCCGAGCTGTGCTTCGGCCAGCCAGAGTGGGCATGGAGCCGGTGTGGGCCCCCCGGGGCACGACTGACACCAACGCCCAGTGCCACGGGACGAAATGCAGACGAGCAGCTTCAGTTTGTGGGGGTGCGGCGCCGGGAGCCCAACGCGGGGGCAAGGGGGCACCCCGGGATGGCATGGCCAACTTGCATCTATTTATTTATACGTCTGTTAGCCCATATACATGTACAGGAGAACAGGTGTTTGTGAGCATTGGGTGTGGCTGTCTATATTTTATATATGCAATATAAAGTATATCATCAATTAGGTTACGTGTAATAAGTTACACATTTTAGCTATGTAAAGGTCTGTCTGCTATTGTGTGTATAGAGAATGTAGCAATATCAACTCATTTAGGCTGGAAAAGACCCTTAATATCAAGTCCAACCATTTGGGTGGTGGGGTTTTTTAAATATATGTGTATACATACACACACAAATACACATATAAAAATATGTGTTCTATGTATAAGCTATATGTGACATATGCACTGTATATAAGATAGTGTTGTATGTTCTCTATTACATGTTTCCTGTTATAGTGTTTATAGATAAAAAATATATCTTTCAATGTATAGTGTTTTTATATATATATATCCCCCTCCATGAAAGAGTATCTGAGACCGTGTGTGCATAGATTATGAAAGTATGTGTATAAAAGCACAGGTTTCTATGTGTTTTAGACATACCTTATCTATGCTAGCTAACAGATCATATTTTATTATGTTATACATTATATAGTAATATTATGTATTATGTGCTATGTATTATATACACACACATACATAAAAAAAGTTCTGGGGGGGGGGGGAGTGGATGGAGCGCATGCAGAGACCTATCTGTCTATGTGAGAGCAGGAGTGAGTGCACGTGATGGGTCATAAATACCTAAAGAGAGACAGTGTCATTTTTTTTGGTATACACAGCTGTTATAGTAGTGCCCCGCATACACACAAGACCAGGAGACAGTCAGGGTGTGCACGCACGTACACACACGATGCATTACAGATTAGGAATTATCAGTGTACTTACTTAATATATTATCTTGTAGCTGTGAAAAGAAAAAGGGTATCATCTGAGACTGTACAGAGTACAAATGTACAGAAAAGAATAGGAGGTTGTGCGAGGCTGTGTGGTTTTAATTAATTATATAAGTAATATATAATTATGACTAATGGTCTGAGTGTATATATTATACAACAATATGTAATGACATGATTATGTATTATATAATACGGAATATAAATATGACTAATATACTACATGATATTTAATACATAACATATGGCATATACAAAATACGCTATGTATTATTTTGCACTTCTGCATTTAAAAAAAAAAAAAAAAAAAAAAAAAAAAGAAA
>NW_009619818.1:23483-28284 GCF_000690535.1 Cariama cristata
TGCCCGAGACTGTGTATTTATAGAGCATAAATATACGCATGTATATAAAGGGGGGGGAGAGAGTGAGTGTGCATGCATTAAAAGCTGCATGCATATGTATGTCTACATATACAGCGAGTATTTTAAAAAAAAAAAAGGTTGGTGAGACGATAGCATATGGTTTTATTTATAGATATATATATTTGAATAGTGTAGCTATAGGACTATTGTCTGTGAGAGTGTGGATGTGTACAATTAAAAAAAGCACAAACTATACGTTACATGTTATGTTACCTACACTGTCAAATGTTATATGCTGTGTGTATTTCTATATAAAAATAGTGTCTGAGCCCGGATAAATACATGTATCTATATAAAAGTGTCTGCATGAATGTGTGCGTATCATACAAGTGTATACATACATATGCAGTGCCTATAAAGGGGGGCTGAGTGTGTTTATGTACGTGTATAAGTAACTGCTATCTATTCTCTCCATACACACTATATTCTATATATACTATATAAAAAAAGACTAGCTGTCTGTAAGAGTTTGAGACTGTATAATACATTTATATGTGTGTACAGAGAGAGAGATTAAAAAAAAATACCTGTCATATATATACACACACATACACACACACACCCCTGAGAGAATAGCTGTGGACTTTTTCTTCACTCTTGCCATCACTCAATCAGCCTTCCCCTGGCGAAGTCGCCCGTACACTTTCCCTTTTCCCCCAGCAACAAGCAAGTTTTATTCAGCGTTTCTGCCGAGAAGAGCAGCCGCAACCAACGCTGCCGTTACAAGGAGCAGCGCAGATGCAGCAGCCTCCAAGCTGCAGGAGGAGTCAGCCCGCAGCAAAGCCAGGGGCCAGCACCCAACTTCAGCCCCAAAAACATGACGAAGAGGTAGCATTCATTCCTGCATCTTTTTAAAAGCTGGTATAGTCCGTTCCTTGTCACCCTTTAAGGGCCCGAGTGGGAAACAGCGGTTTTGCATTTGCAACTGAGGCAGAATTTGTGCAAGAGCTCTCCCAGTGTACGTCATGTCAAGCTCAGCATGAGAAAAGAGGCATTAGCAGGCACTGTACGAGCTACAGCCTTTGCCAAGAGACACTGTTAAAAACACACACCACTTCTTTATTGTTTAACTTATAAAAAACACATTATTCAGTCTTTTAGTAGAGCAGACTAAAGAAACACAACAAAAGCACCTGCAAGTACCCGAGGCTTCGGGTCAGACACTGGAAGTCAAGCTCTGGCGATTTGCCCTTTGCCGTGTGCCATGGTGACAGTGACATTTTATGCAGTACACACATAAGCTCAAGCGTAACGAAGCGACGGACAGAGCTGCAGCTCTTCAGAAATAAAGAACAAATCTTGGCCGGGTTTTTACCTCTTCTCTAACTTCAGAGTCGTGGGTAGTGGTGTAGCTGTTACACTCAATAGAAACCACGGATTAAGGATACTGGAGGTCAGCCTGAGTAAGTGTTCTCAGAAAACCCCTCCTCTACCTTTTGTCTGCATTTCTACTCTTAAGAGATAATCTTCACGCCCACTGGAACTGCACATGGAGAACACAACCTGGAAGCAGCAAATGTATTTGCAGAAAAAAACCCACAAAGGCTGATACGCCCCACCTACATCCCACCTCACCTATTTGTTTTATTTGAAATGAGTATCTATGTCACACCATCCAGTGTTTTCTAACAATTACTTTTACTTGGCACGGGGCAATACTAGAAGCACCTGGCTCACCAGGCTTGAGAGACACGGACACGTCTGTCAGAAATAAGGCGAGAGAAGAGGTGTGAAGATCTGTAACAGTGACCAGTGCTCACCATGGCTGCGGAGGTTCAAAAGATATTACAGGCCCCAGGAAAAAGGTTAGTCGCCTTTTCATCTTTCCACAGGCAATGATCTCTCTCACTGCACCCCGACTGCGTATTGACAGAGTATTTACAGGCTCTCACGCCATTTACAAAGAACTCTTGGCAAAAACCTTATCAGACTCAATATGAATCACTGAAGAAGGGAAGGGGACGGGACAGTCTCTTCACAAGTTATCATAGTCGTCATCATCTTCATGTTTCCTTTTCAAGGGATTTGATTCATTAGATGTATTCTGTGATGATACCATATTTGTAGTAATAAGAATGTTCTTTGGTCCAATTAACGAAGGATTAATTAGAACATTCTGAACTGTTGGAGTAGTCGGTGTGGCTGTGAAAAAAAAAAGATATCATTGAAGGAAAAGCTTGAACAATGACAGTTGATTTTCCCGCACTGAAACAGAACTTCCGACCTAATAAAGCAGTGCACTACTAGAACATTCCAGGCTGAAAACCCTGGAACAATCCTGAGAGCGAAGTAGAGCAGACAGGAAAATGTGAGTCTGGTGAGCACAAAAGAACGAGAGAGCACAGAGGTGGCAGTTAAGGTGTAAGGGAAATCTGCCTGAAACGCTCTATGTTCTGGTTGACATCACTGTGCTAGAAACAGGAATTAAAACTAGAAGTTACCGGAATGGCCAGAGAGAGGACTGCTTGCCTTACGTAAGGAGGCACAAAAGATTAGCAATATTAAAAAACAGAAGAGGTGAAGCAATTCCTCACGTTATTACTGTACATTAATTCCTGTTCTGCTACAAAGAACGCCAAAAAGTGCTGCTGATCTTCACAGCTTGTGTTTTACCTGACTTGACGGCTGCCTGAGAAGACGGGATCTGTACAGTGAACCTCTGACCGGTCAGCGACACTGGAGTGCCAACTTTTGTTGAGACGGATACTGTTTGTGCTGAAGGTGTACCTGAAATTCGAAACAACTCAGTCAAAAGATAAAATTAAAAAAAAAATATATATACTTGCAGTCATGAATTTGCTTTCAAAGTTGAACCTATTATTTTCAAAGCAGTAGGAATACACAGGAACAGACTGATACTGGATATACAGGAGTCGGATTTTCAGGCAGAACTGCACATTTACTCAAAACCTATAAACTCTAAGTGCACATGCTCGGTCATGAATTTTGTGAACCTTTCAAAAACAGACCTTATTTGGTGCTATTTGTAGTTCAGTGTAGTGCTTACATTGAGGAAAAAACCCTTGAACTTACCTAAGTTTCTTGTATAGTCTCCTCACATACAGAAGTTATCACAAATACAGGAATAAAGATACAGAATGTCAGGAAGGTATATATCTATTAAAGATTACAATATTCTTTTTGAAATTAATTGAATTTTTCTGATACTGTCAAATGATACTAAGTTTAGGTGGCACCCAACACTTCCTCAGCGGTTGAAGTATGCTTTAAATTACCCTTCATTATTTTTTTTCTTTCATAAAATCAACAAGGGAAACCCCAACTACGCTGTTTCCTACCTAAAGTAGGAGTGCTGGGCCGGCTGCTCACAGCACCAACACTCAGGCGAGGAACTGTTATTCTTCCTGCAGAAGAAGAGACCTGTTGAGAGAGAACACTCAGTTTAGCATCTCATAAGAAATTAACCATTCTTAACACGAAAAAAAGAAATTGCTCTTCCTACAAAACCACAGAGAACCTGTCTCACAGCAACAACACCAGATTTGTAAGCCAACACAGAAGTTCTCAAACTCTTCATGGTGTAAATGACAGCGGCGTGAGCTGGAGAGCTCTGGGAGGTGCCATAATGCCAAAGAGTGGCAGGGAGCAGCTCTGGCAAACAGTGCTCAGGTCAATCGGGTTAGTTTCTACCAGAAAGAATAACTAGAACATTTTAATCAGCAATTATTATTCCACTCTCCACCTAGCACCAAGGCATGTCCCCTGTCAATACCTGGAACCTTAAATTCAACTTTTAACATTCCTTCTTTAAAACGAGGGAAATGAAGATGAAATCTACACATCGAGACATTCCCTATGTTCCAGCAAGCAAAGTAAATCTCTTCTCTTCCCTCTCAAGCAGAAACAACGGAGGTTTATGTACACAATACCCTTTAACATCTATACTAAAGCCTTACTTTTGCCTTTTACAATCTGACGTTCAACTTGACAACTCTGCTTTAATGCTCAAAAATTCACAGCTGCATTTTATAACACACTTTGCATTTGAAACCAACTACTGATAAGAACACTTGCCAATTCCTAGAGATAAAGACCACTGACCTAGTTTCAAACGCTCTTTCGACACGCACAGGTTAGTATGTGCCCACACAGATCCTTCAGAGGTGTGGAAAACTCGTAATTCCAACAACGTTCCTGACAAACAATGTGGGTGTTCAGTGAATCCTTCCCTACTCAAAGCCCTTACCTTCTTCTGTAAGGACTTCAGTCTGTAGTTGGGCGCTGTCAAGCAGTATCTGTCAGGCGGCAGCCTGGGCCCAGAATAAGGCTTTATCAACGGCAACGGCGTCTGATTTTTCTGCCTTGCAATATCTAACAAGAACTGGAGAGACACAGTTACATTCCCACCTGTAGCCTTTTATCGCTTTCTGTCATTACCAATAAGAGTTTTACCTACATCTCTTGGAGGGGGAGATGTAAACGACTGGTCCGTTCGACACTGGATTGCCAACCTCACGTCATCTGCATCGACGCTGGATTTCTTTGCATGGCTCGAGTAAATTTTAGCATCTTCCAGTATAGTAGTCACGTACCCTTTGAAAAAACCAGAACCTCTCGTTAAGGCTGGATTAAAAGAAAGAAATCGTCCCCCTCCCGATCCCACCCAGCTGTCACCGAAAACACCGTTTCCTCCAGGATTATTTTTAAAGGCTGACAGAGGAAGCCCCCCAAGGAAACACAGCTAAGGACAACACCAGCATCTCCCTCTCCACTCAGCATT
>NW_009619819.1:0-251 GCF_000690535.1 Cariama cristata
GGCAGCCCTTCCTGCTCGCCCTACCGGAGCCTTGGCCTCTGGCTGGGATCTCGCCTAGTTTTTGGGCACTGGCACTGGTGTTGCCAACAGCCCCAGGATTGTCTTTGGCATGGATGAGGTGCCCACTGGAAAACCCAGCACCTGTGGATGGAAGGGGATGAGCTGACGAACCGACTGCCGGTGCCCGGGGAGCCCAGAGCCCGCTCGGGTGGCACAGGGACTTCGGCTGTTTTGGGGGGGGGGGCCGGGGC
>NW_009619819.1:307-620 GCF_000690535.1 Cariama cristata
ACTCTGGGCTGCTAAACCCGGCGGGGGCTCAGCATCCTTCCTGCACCGGAGCACCCACAGAGGGAGGAAAGTCCCTTGTGAGGCCTCCTCCGCACTCGGTGGCTTTGAAGCGGAGAGATGCCAGGCACCTCGAGCCCTCCTGGCTCGCTCCTCTGTGGTTCCCAAGGCCGACCGGGTCGGACATACCTCGCTCGGGGGCTACCTTCTCACCCTGGGGGCTCGATACCATGTGTGGGGCAAGCTTGGAGCTCGGCTGTGGGAAGGAGGATGTCCCCTGTCGGGATTGGGGTGGGGATGTCTTGGGTGTAACGGG
>NW_009619820.1:0-4114 GCF_000690535.1 Cariama cristata
CCGAGAGATGCGAGTGCTGGGCGAGGAGGCTGCTGCCTGCGCTGCTGGATCCTGGGCACAGGGCTGCAGCAGCACCCCTGCCTGCATCCCTGCCTGCATCCCTGCCTGCCCTGCCTGCACCCCTGCCTGCACCCCTGCCAGCGCAGCCACTGCCCCTGCACACAAAGGAGCTCACAAAGCCTCTGAGGGCACCCAACAGCAGGAAGGAGCTTCTCCCATTCCGGCTCTGTTCGTCATAGCCGTCAAGATTTCTGTCTCTGGGAAAGAGCCCCTGAGGGCAGCAAGTCCCAGGAAGGTCCCTGCCTCCCCAGAGGGACCCACTGCGGACAACCTGGCTGAGGCTGCTCCAGGCTCCCTTGTGCCAGGCTGTGCTCACGAGAGGGAGTTTGCTGCGTGCGTGATAAATCCCCACTCACGTCACCCTGTCTCACTTCAGTCTTAAAATACAGACTACAAAGAGAGAGAACAAAATCCCTGAAACTGGACTAAAACCCTTTTGAAATGTGCTTGATGCCAGAGCAGATGGAATCTGTTTCCGTTGGGAGGGGCCTCGGCAGGCACATTCCCTATATTTGCTTTTACATCAGTAGCTATTTTAGACTTGCGATGGCACTTCTCTGCGAGCAGCCAATAAAAATATCCTCCTGGAAGCGATGGGATTCTTACCTCTGTACTTAGAGCAAAGCTGTTTGTCTCGAGTGCGTACAGCACCTTGGGGCGAGCAGCACCTTCTGTGGCCACCGGACAAGCCCTGATATTGGGGATGGCTGCGGCACCCCCACAAAGGCTGCTCAGCCTCCATTGCGTGCGGTCCCTACTCCCCTTGGCATTTCTGGCCACGCTCCCTCCAGCCCCGGCGGGGTGCGGTGCCCCATGGGGACACCCCCTCGGCACCGCAGCGCAGGCAGGGCACCGGCTTGCCTTTAGCCCTGTGCGCTAATGGGGCGAGAGGCCAGGCATCTCCAAAGCCCTCGCAGGCAGGCAGGGACGTGTCGCGCGGAGGCAGCTCTGTCTCATGGTGCGGCACCGAGACAGTGAGTCCTGGCCAGCTCCGGCCGCAGGAGCACTGCGGGACACGGACCCCGTGGGGATGGAGATGGGAAGCGGCCCCACAGCCAGCGTGTGGGTCGTGGTGTGCGCAGGGCTTGGGGCTGGCTCAGCCCGGCAGCACAGGAGGGCAATGTGCCCGTCTCCCAGGGTGGGAATTGACTGGTGCTCGCTGGCTGCAGCTGCCCTCCGTGGCATTTTAATGCCACGGCTTTTCATCTGCGGGACACGGACCCCGTGGGGATGGAGATGGGAAGCGGCCCCACAGCCAGCGTGTGGGTCGTGGTGTGAGCAGGGCTTGGGGCTGGCTCAGCCCGGCAGCACAGGAGGGCAATGTGCCCGTCTCCCAGGGTGGGAATTGACTGGTGCTCGCTGGCTGCAGCTGCCCTCCGTGGCATTTTAATGCCACGGCTTTTCATCTCAAGGCTGAGCAGCTACATTTTTAAATATAGAATATTAGGGGTTTATGACAAAATCAAACAACACTTGCTGGAGAATTGATTCTGCCCCTTGTTTCCCTCCTAGCTGGTGCCACAGTATTACTCCTTGGGGAGCAATATATCAGCCCTGCAGCAGTGCAGGTTTTGGTTTTCAGGACACTCTTATGGTTGGCTTTTCAGCATGAGGAATAGCAGCCCAGCTGCAGATGGGAGGATAAAAAGGCCCTCTAAAATTCCTCCGGCAGATCCATACTCCATTTCTGGTGGTGCGAAAACAACTGCACAATTGATTGGCTCTTAAGTCCAAATTTGTGAGTTGCAGAAAGTCGCTGGCTCCAAAGTCACTTAAATTCCCCGCGTATCCCGGAGGTGCTGTTAGTTCTCGGGAAGCTGACACCGCAGAGCCGAGCCCCTCTCCTGCACACCCACCTGCCTGGAATCATCTGAGCCTCGGAGTGCTCACGTAATCCAATTGCCGGGAATGGATCCCTGCCCTGCACAGGGCAGCTTCTGCGTTTGGTCATGCAAGAGCGGATGAAGAATCCCAATCTTCCCCTTAGTTATTCCTTCCCTACTTTCTCCCTGATTGCTCAGTACAAAAGCTTCAAGCCATCTTTAAACCAAATTGCTTCACAAATGACAAATAACATGAAAATAGGCTTCATAACCAGGAATAATGAAAGAAATCATTCACTTTGATATCAGGAGATGGTCTGTGTTAAAGGAGCCCTTCAGCCTGAATAGCAGGAAAGCACATTGCAATTTTCATGTACTTACTGGGACAAAACATGTGACTCCATGGATGCTGCAGCTGTCATTTTGCGCTGGTCTTTGCACTCTGATTCTGAATTGCATAGGTTATCTTGACACTTGCTGATAAATTTTAAATCGCCTCTTTTGCTGTATGTGAGAAGGGGCAGGGAGAGCATATCTGAATGCAAACGTTAATGATATTTTTTAGTCCTTGCCAGAGAGTGGGAACAGCCCTGAGGATGGTGTTCAGCGATGTGTCCCCATCTCTGAGGTCTGCCTGCCACAGCAGCCGTCCTACGTCCTCGGCCTGAACCAGGGCACAGTTGTCTGCGCAGACTCGGCACAGACAGGGCACCCGGGGTCGCACCGTTCCCACCACTCACGGGGACGGTCTCCAGGCTTGCCCTGCCACGCAGGGCAGAGGCTGCCCACCCACTGCCGAGGCTGCCGCACTGGGGCTGCAGGAGCGATGCCCCCAGCACGCCCTGGCACCGGGAGCTGGGAGTACCCTGGGTGCCCACAAAGCCAGCTGACGGGGTGACGGCAGAGTCCCCATGAAGTTGATGGGACTGGAGGGCTGTGTCTTGGTTCCTCCTCCGGCAGGAACATGGCAGGAGAGCAGCAGGTGTCCCAGAGCCCAGGGCTCACCGAGTGCAAGCCAGCTGCCCAGGCTCCCGGTGTGTTGTGGGAGTTGCCATCTCTGCCAGCCCCCGGAGAACGGTGGACGGAGGAGACCGGAGGAAAGCAGAGGCCAGCAGGACCCAAGGGGAGCTGGGGCCGACCCAAGATGCAGACAGTGCCACAGGCTCTGCCCTCCAGAGCCTTGCCGCAGGCAGGGACCCCCCCACTGCCCTTCCCACCCTCTCCGCTCAGCTCCTCACCTACACACCATTGGCCAACACAATGAGCTCGGTGTAATTAAGCAAATATCTGAGCAAAACCTAATAATTTTCCAAAGCTTTTATCTCAGCAGCTATGAAGATAATGGCTAAAAACAGGCGTGCCCATACCGACTGGCAATTAAAACATCATCATTTTGATTCCCTCATGTTTTAGTGCACAGAGGGCTCTGCTGGGAGTTAGATTAGCTTGATGTGGCACATTTACTGATCAAAATATGTATAAAAAGTGGGGCAACTCAGAGAAGCATCAGAAAGCAGACCCCTGCAGAGCTCCCTGGTCAGATGTGCCACACTGGAGGGAGGCACGTGGTGCCGGTGTCCCAGGTTGTAAGTGCACAGCACGGGGTTCAGCAACACAGGGCATGGGGATGGCGCCGGCCATGGCTCCCCGAGAGCAGGACGGCCGTGCCCAGCACGGCAGGCACCAGGAGCGGGGCTCTGCACCGGCTGCGGGGCTCACAGCACCCCACTTCACAAAATCCCTTCTACCGCACATTCCCCCTCCTGGTCTGACTGGAGCAGCCACAGCATCAGGGCCTTTTCTCCACCTTGGCGATGCCTTTGCCCTTCTCCCCTTTCTTCCCCGGTTCAGACAGAACAGCTCAGAGTTCAGAGAGGAGTTTGCTCAAAGAAGTTCAAGTGTTAGGAAAATCTCCAGTGCAAACAGATTAATTAATCTAATCAGACGCATATCTCTAGAGGAATTGGATTAGTGCTTTTTGGATAAGGATTGTATTAAGCTGATAAGATAAGTTACAAATGCAATGAGATGCTGATTTATTGCAAAGGGAGGACTTGACAATTCTCACAGGTTCACGATCTCATCTCTAGGGCTGCAGGTTGCCGCTGAGCAAATAAAACAGCAATGTGCTCCAAAGTTTTCATTGACATTGCAGAAGCCACAGAGCCCGGTATGGCCAGGGAGCCACCTCTGCCCTGGCACCTGCTGCCAACGGGCCGGCTGCCACCCCC
>NW_009619820.1:4185-5474 GCF_000690535.1 Cariama cristata
GAGTATTTGCATGCTGTTAGTCACCCTGCAGTTAGGTCTGGGAGCTCTGCCGGGGTTGTGATGCCCTTGGGAAGGCCATGGGGGTGCTCAGAGGGGGCCACAAAGTTTGGAACTACCCCACGACATTCACTGCTCTTTCTTGCCAGCTGCAGCTCAGTTCCACGAGGGCAAAGGCTGATGCACCGATAAGGACAGCCAAGATTTGATTTTTTAAATTTATTGCCAGAACATGAGCATATTTGGGGGAAGATTTTATATGAAGATACAAAATTCTGCTCCTCGCCTAGCTCACACTTTAAGTGCCAGAAGAGATTTCTCTCTTCTCGTCTTCTGTGAATGCAAAGCACCATCTGTTTCCTCTTGTACTACAAGTCTTGGCGTGCAAAGAGTTACCAGGTACTTCATTGTCTGTCTTCACTCTGAGATAGAAAAGTCCCCAAGACACTTAATTAGGGCAGCACATCCTTTACAGTATGTCCATTAAGTGACTGTCCACAGGACACCAGACATCCATCCCCCATTTAATCAAGTGTCATTGGTAGTGTCTACCCACATTCAGCACGCTTAAACGTAAAAGTGCAGCCCACCGCCCGTGGGATCCAGTGCCGTTTCGGCAGCTTCCCTCTCTGCTAGCTGGTGGCACCAGGACTTGCTCCGGCTCTTCGGGGATGGATGGGAACGTTTCCAAGGTCCTTGTCTCCCAGGCAGGGGACAGCATGGACGCACCACGGCACATGGCTAGCTTCACAGTGCGCCCTGGGGCAAGGCACGGTCCTGGCTGTTACAGGGAGGAATGGTGCACGCATGGAGGGACCAGGTCACTTCGCGCTTCAGCACCTGGTGACTGGCGTACGGAAGGGGACAGGCCAGGGGGGCTCCTTGGCAGGTAGGGCAGGGGCACATCAGCAGGGCAAGGTGCCCAACCACAGTGCTAGCCTTCATTAGGTGCTCGAAGCCATGCCACGACGGCTTTGTCAGCAGCCGTTTTCCCTGCCTCCGGATTTCCCTAAAAAGCTGTTGCTTTTCTTGTTGCAGTTCCCTCGGCATCACTTCTGGAGCCTGAGTGAATGTCTCTACACAGCTACACTTGTCCTTTGCTCAGCTCTGTGCTGCCAGCACAGCAAAAATACGACTGAAACGCACATAGCAGCAGCCGCCCGGGGAAGCACCATCGGTCATAGTTACAGGGTGCTTAACAAAGTGTAATGAAACGGCAGGTGCAGGCACTGCGCTTTCCGGAGTCCCATCTATTAGCAGGGAGGGGACGTGAATGCTAATCCTCCAGCCCT
>NW_009619820.1:5619-7929 GCF_000690535.1 Cariama cristata
CTCCCCCCTTCGCCTTCCCCAGCCTCCTGGACAAAACCAGGCAATGGAGACGGCTGGCCCCCCGAGCCCGGTCTGGGCTTGTTCATGCCCACACGAGGATCTTCCGCACAGAGGCTGCCCCGGCTAGCCCTGCTGGAAATGCAGCAAATCCTCCTCTATTCCAAGCCCCCCCAGATCCCCTCTGTTGCCATTCCCAGGATGACTGTGGAGCCTGGGACAAGGCTGAGGAGCTGCCAGCACTGTGAGGAGCAGAGGGGATCCCTGAAATCGCCGCTCTGCAGGCCCGTGCGTGACAGGGACACTGGCTGCCTGTGCGCCTTTTGAGCTTGCAAGGTTAATTCAGCTGGGAAAGCCTCTTCATGAGCAGACAGCAAACATACCCGCTCACCACCGCCCACCTCGCCAGCCATGGCCTCTCCTGCCCCAGGGGAAGAGGATGAAAAGCTCACGGAGTGAATTTCTCAGCTGGAAGAAAGGCAGAAACAAACACAACTTTAACTATCACAGCAGGCACATTATTGCCTGCTGCTCAGGAATCAACCAGGCAAGCAGGCAAGTGGCTGATCTTAAATACAGGCAGCCAGTCCCCAACAGCCAACTGGAGCATCCAGGAGAGGTGGAGCTGCCTCTGGCCAAGGACCAGCCTTTGTTTCTCCACCCTGGGAGAAACTGGCCACACAGGGCAAGAGCCTTCCACAGCCCCAGCGGGCAGAAAGCTCAGCCAGCCTCGAAGGTACGCAAAGCTTCTGCCCACAGTCAAGGCAGAGCCTTTCCTGAGCAAGCAGATCCAGCTGCAGTGCTCCTGCTGCTGCTCAGGAACAGCAATGGTGGGAAGGAGAGACTCGGCTGGGCTGGGGTGTCCAGCTGCTCTGGAGGGGGACAGCAGCTCCCTCCCTCTGCTTGCCATTGCTCCTGTCCTGCCTGGGCAGAGGGAGCTCCCCTGGCCGCTGGCATTTGAGAGCCCCTATCCCTCTCCAGGGTTTTTAGGGCACCCTCACCGTGGCAGTAAAGTGCGGCACAAAATTAAAGAGCCCAGAACAGAAAGTTGCTTTTCTTTCCTTTCCTTCAGGCAGGGGAGATAAAAGGAGATGTCGTTGCTACCCATCTTTGCTCCACACGAGTATATTGCGCCCATACACGCAGGCAGCACGACAGGCACTTATACTCCACCACGCTCAATCACACCAGCACAGCAGCAGCACACAGCCTGCAGAGGGAATGGGTCCAGCTCCAGACTGGCAAGTGCATCGAGGGAGTTTCTGCTCGTAGAAGGCTATGCAGCATGCCACTTTCCCTGGGGACAGGCAGCTCCTGGGCGCTGGGGAGAGGCAGTGCCACTGCTGCGGCTGGACGGGGTTCCCCCATTTGGCGGAGGCACAGGGGGCTGGCACAGGACCGGCAGAGTACAGAGCCACACCGACGGCGAGCACCTCCAAGGTCGCTCAGGTCTCTCTAAAACCCAGGGTGGCCCCGAGGTTTGCAGAGCCAGAGCTGAAACGGGCAGTGTGAGCGGTGGCCCTTGCTCCGCGCAGCAGCTGTGGCACCGGGCAGCATTGGGCCGCACCAGGCAGCGCCTGTTGGCGCTCTGCCTTACCTGTTCCCGGCATGCGTTTGCCTGGGAGCTCGGCAACCTGCATTCTTACTCCCTTTGCCTTTTCCAACCACGTGAGCTTGCTAACTACAAAACAGCCATGTGTTTTCTAGGTAAGACAGAAATCCAGCAGAAGTGATGATCTTGCCACATCAGCACAACCCGTCGTTGTCCTGTGGTTAACAAAAGGCATTTTAATACTGTATTTCTTTTCTCTTTCCCCAAAGAGACCTCCAGCCAGCATGATAGCAGTGCAGCTAAAGCCCAGCCTAATCCTGCTTCCCTCATTACTGCAAAAGGTGAAGGAAAGGTTTTGCTGCTTTGAAGCCTCTTCAGAGGGCCTCTGGGAGGCTGATGAGCACAAGGTGCTCAGTACTGCTGGGAGGGAGAGTTTAATGATTAGCAAAACCAGGTGGTAGCTCTGCAGTGGCCCAGGCGACAGGACTCCTCAGGTGAGCCACACGCAGAGCCGGGCGGGAGGCTATCAGAGAGCTGGACTGCACACTCCCGTCTTGATAGAAAAGGTGGGTGAAGGAGAGAGACCAGGCTCTGTCTTCTTTTAGCCAGGCTTTCTCCAGAGCAGCAGGGCGTTGATTCAAAGCGTTGCAGGAAAAGAATGTGCAAACTTTCCCCCTCTGAGGCAGCAGTGCCAGGCCTGCGGCAGGAGCAGCTTCTTGCCGGCACAGGCAGCATTGTGCGGGCAGAGAGCACACTCTGCC
>NW_009619821.1:0-1505 GCF_000690535.1 Cariama cristata
GCGATAAAAGACAGTAATTGTCAAGTGTCAGGTCTGAAATACAGTATTTGTCAAGCGGCAGGGCGGTAAATGGTGTTATTTGATTATTTATTTCTTTCCCCCCAAAATAAAGCCAGATGAAGAGTGGCCGTCCAGCTGCCAAAATAACAGACAGAGGCTAATTGTTGCTTGCGGTTTGCATTACTCAGAGCTACGAGATTTCTGCCAACCTCAAAGCCTCTCCGTGTCCGGGCCCACACCAACCTCCCACTTACCGAGCCGTAGAGCAGCCCGCTGGGGTCCATGGCCAGGTACTGCCCAGACTGGGTGCTCTTTATATACACCTCTCCCACGCTTTCCGCGCTTAGCTGGAGTTGGACTGAAAGTAAAAATAAAACAACAACAATAAAAGGAAAATAGGAAAAGGGAAGAAAAAAAAAAAGGTTGTCAGAGATAATGTCTGAACTGCTAGGAAAGTTAGCAGGGTATTTTTGTTCTGAAGCCTGGCTTATAAAGAATTTACAGGAAACTCTACAGCTTGTAATAAAAGTGCCTTTTTGTACCCTCTCCTTCAAAGAAACCCCACAGCCATGCTTTAGGAACCAAAGACCAATTTTTTCCTTATTTTACATCAAAGGAAGGGCAGCCTTTTGGTTAAGAGGCTGGAATGGGACACAGGAGATTGGGGTTTTAATTCTGGCTCTAATTTACGAATTTCTCATGTGGTTTTGACAAGACACTTAAGGGGTGACATATGAGGAAGTATTTCAAGAGCTAAACCAGGGGCGGGCAACCTTCAGATGCCTGCGCTGCAAAACCCCGATCCAGAGCATCGCATCCAGCAGCGTGCCACGGCTGGCTTTATGCGACGTGTCGTAGATGGATAGTGGAGAAATACAAAGGGCTGATCTTCATCCTAAAAAAATACCACCTGTAGGTAGCCATGAGCCACATCTTAGAGTGTCCTAGTTTGCAGCACTAACGTGAATTTGATACTAAACCAAGATCCGAGCCTGCCAGCGCACAGGCTGGGAGGGGGTGATGCGTTGGTGGTGATGCTGCGTCAGTTCATGCAGCCCACCGCGTACGGGCTTTCCATCCCCGTCACCGATGCTGGACCTCAGCTACAAACTCTGGGGCAAAAAAAGCTGCTTATGGGTCTTGCACTGCGGGAGGTGAGCGGGTCAGCTGCAGGCCGGGGTCTTGGGGCCACATCCCTCCTCTGCTCAGCATCCTGTACCTAACACAGCAGATTTAACCTTTCTATTTGTCCGGTTACTTCTTTTTCCCGCTGTGGGCTCCTTTTTTTCTTACTTTGCTACTACAGGAGTCTTGGAAGATGATTAAACCTTTGCTCGAGTTCTTGTTTAACGTATTGATCAGGAAGAGGCCATTTGGTTGGAGAGAAGCTTGGGGAGGAGAGCTCTCTAGCACTGTCTGTGCTCCGAGAGGACCCCGTGCTGCGCTCACGGCGGGGCAGGAAAACTGAAGTCTGAGCAATTCGCGGCCCCGCCGGCACGTGCAGG
>NW_009619821.1:1571-1920 GCF_000690535.1 Cariama cristata
TTTTTTCCTGAGCTTTTACTGTAGACATTTGTAACAGAAATATTTAAGTTGGTTTGAATGAAGTATGAACGGATGCCTCAGCTCCAGCTCCTTCCTTCCTTTTTAAATTTATTTTATTTTATCCTTATTTGGATGAGGTAAAAGGTGTTGTTACCTCTTGGCATGGCAGAAGCCCTTGTCCCAGTGAAATCTTTGCTGTAATGTTCCACATCTTCACTTTTGGTGTTTCCTGCTCCGTAAATGATGGTTAATGAGTAAATTGCGCGGGTGCAGATTTGCAGTACTACGCAGTCCCGGTGCTTGCCTGGTTCAGGCTGGGAGCTGGCAGCCGGCAAACCCCCGCGCGGGG
>NW_009619821.1:1935-2950 GCF_000690535.1 Cariama cristata
AGACGATGTGCCGCAGCCCCTGGACTTGGCCGAGGAGACGTCCAGCCGGGGAAAGAGGGGAACGAGATAGAAATGATGATGCTGTCCTAAAAGCTGCCTCCGAGAAAGGGGAGCGGGGGGACCCTCCAGCTGCCGATGGGGACGTTAAGGTCTCTGGCCACAGAGGGAGGGAGACTGGCGGGTCTGGGGGAAGGAGCTCATGCACAGATTCTTGTGGTTTTTACAGGTCTCTACAGATATTTCCCTCCACAAAGTAATGGGATGAAACAGAGAAAATACGGCTGTGCATGGAAATGAGCATGGGCTTCATCCTCGAGGGCCTGCAATGTCCTGGGAAGTTTTCTTTTCATTTCACGGTGTGAGCTGGAGATGCGCACGCACGGCAGCAAAGGACGCGGTGAGGGAATCCTTATGTGGGGCTGGACGACAAGGGCCTGGAGTGGGCGACTTCTCTTCTCGTTAGAGATCCTCCCTGATTCTGGGGCTAGCACCCGGCAAGGCGATTTAAGGTAAAAATAGGAATTCTTGATCTTTGTCTGGAACAAAATGCACGTGGGCACGGGCAGCTTGCAAAGCACCAGCGCAGGCTGTAACGCAGCTGTGCGCGCTGGCTCCCCGGATGAGCCGCGGGCGTTCCCGTGCCTCGTCCCTCCCCGGGGATCTCTCTCCCTGCTCTCATCCCCAGCTTTCCCATGTGGATCTGGCTTGCTCTGCGCTGGCCGGTGCTTGTCCCAGCTGTGTAAGCAGTGTCCCACGGGGCAGGTCACGGTCCGGGCTGCTCCCCTCGCGTGCCGGGGAGTGGTGCTGAGCAGCTTTGGCATTTGCCTGGCACAGGGGCAGGACCGTGGGCAGCCGTCGGTGCTCAGAGGCAGGGTACCTCACCGGCAGGGCACCTCACCGGCAGGGCTGCTCCGCTAGCACGCAGCGCTTCCAGGAGTTTCCTCTGTAAATATTTGTACATTCGGATATCCAAGTTTATGAGATCATTTACAGGAGGTTCCTTTCTGGCAGAGGT